>NC_030416.2:25334067-25634067 GCF_001660625.3 Ictalurus punctatus
GTTATTGTTCCTATATGTTTTATACAGTGACACTTTCTGTGATGACACGTTTATTTAGCATTTTTGGTAAATCTGTTTCTTTAAGTTTTCTGACAGGAAATATCTTCAGAACTGAGGGATTTGTGGTTTCTGACTAACATGACAAGCTGTGTTTTTTTGTGTTTTTTTTTTATTTAAGAGAAAGAAAAAAGAAAAGCTGATGAGAACGTTAAACGATTTTAAATTGATAAAAACAAGTCATTGGGTACGTGATGCGGGGAAAGGAAAAATAAACATCACACCACGCCATCATTAATACTTTTCTTAAAACGGCACCACCATGTTTTATTCATTACTGGTCTGTAAATGAGGAGCACATGATGTCCGAGACCTTCATCCAGGGGGAAATTATTGCCTTGACAACTCAAGCACCTGTTCACATGGCCACCAGAAGAGAACAATGAGGAGAATTTTAAACATTCATTATTTATTTTTAAATTAACGTTTAAAAAGAATAAAGAAAATCATGATTCAATGTTCAGTAGAAGAAACACGTGCTGGTGGTTGGAGTGTAAAATAAACGCGTGCTGGTGGTTGGAGTGTAAAATAAACGCGTGCTGGTGGTTGGAGTGTAAAATAAACGCGTGCTGGTGGTTGGAGTGTAAAATAAACGCGTGCTGGTGGTTGGAGCGTGGAAGAAACGCGTGGCGGCGGCTGGAGCGTGGAAGAAACGCGTGGCGGCGGCTGGCGCGTGGAAGAAACGCGTGGCGGCGGCTGGCGCGTGGAAGAAACGCGTGGCGGCGGCTGGCGCGTGGAAGAAACGCGTGGCGGCGGCTGGCGCGTGGAAGAAACGCGTGGCGGCGGCTGGCGCGTGGAAGAAACGCGTGGCGGCGGCTGGCGCGTGGAAGAAACGCGTGGCGGCGGCTGGCGTGTGGAAGAAACGCGTGGAAGAAACGCGTGGCGGCGGCTGGCGTGTGGAAGAAACGCGTGGAAGAAACGCGTGGCGGCGGCTGGCGCGTGGAAGAAATGCGTGGCGGCGGCTGGCGCGTGGCGGCGGCTGGCGCGTGGAAGAAACGCGTGGCGGCGGCTGGCGCGTGGAAGAACCGTTTCTAGTTGCTGGAGTGTGTCATGTGAAGATCACTAGTGCTAAACTTTATTTAAGCAGCTACATGTTTAGTGATTGATTAGTATTTTGGGAATGTTTTGAAGCTCTCGATGCAGGACCGTGTACAGTCTGATCGTGAGTATGTTGCTGTAGCTAGTGGTTCATAGAGCGAGGACAGTCCCTGATGGATCAGCCTTCTACTGTGATTTTAATGACGCATCAGCATTCCACAGAGAGTGGAAGCTCTGCTCTGCACCTGCTGCTGCTGCTCCCTTCCCTGACTCCCTGAACGCTGCTCTCACACACAGCCTTAAGAGAAACACACACACACCATGCATTGAATTTACTGTCATTTTATACTCAATGGCTTTAGGATGATTTTTGTTTAAAACTGGTTTAGCAAGATCTTCATTAGGAGAGGCAGAGACATTACCGATTTGTGTGCAGGGATTTGTTCACACATGGAATCATTCACACAATTTCCTGAGCTTTCGTCCTTCCTTGGTTCTGTGCCAGTCTGCCAAAAGGCAGGGACAGAGGCCAAGGGGGAAAAGGCTGAGAAGAGAACTTGTGATGACTTGCACAAAATACAGGAAATCTCAGCTGTAAAATATCTGACAGGACCTTTTTGAGTTCCTGCTTGTGTGCCAGGCAAAAAGTCTTTCTAGTATCTGAAACTGATTATTGTACCGACTTTAAGGCTACTGAAGGGTGCCGGCAGTGTGCGTTACTCACATTGGGAGTGATAAAGGCACATCTCCGTTTTATCATCGTCCAGAAACAGATAAACATCATTACTCAACAATAGGGCTGGGTCAAAAATATCGATTCTCCCATTTTAATCGATGTTCAGTTTAACGAAAGGATATCAATATAATTCCATTTTATTTGTATAGCGCTTTTTATAATGGACATTGTCTCAAAGCTGCTTTACAGAACTATAAACACAGGATACAGATTTTAAATGTGTGAATTTATCCCTATTGAGCAAGGAAACACTAATGAATGAGAAGAAGGAACCAGACTCAGAAGGGAACCCGTCCTCATCTGGGAAACAACGGATAGTGTGAAAGTAAAAGAAAGTTCATTCTGGTTTTTACATGAAGTCTTTGTTGAATTAGTCCACTGCTCATTAAAGGAGACCTGAGTGCAAAACTGCATGTAGTAATTTCAGTCTCAAGGCCATAACAGCAACCGTAGTCCCAGAAACCACAGCGAAAATGTCCATGTGGAATTGAGGTCCAAAACTATTTCATGGTACTTAAAGCGGTAGCATCCTCAGGAATCTCCAGGCTGTAGCCTCCAATTTATGAGAGAAACCTTACCGACTGTTACAAGGCGCTGACCCTGAAGACCCTTTCCATAAATGTTAAATAAATGTCTTCTAACAAAGTTTAGGAAGTTTATTATTAGTTTTATGGTTCTGTAGCACGTCCGCTGTACAAGTCTAACTGTGAATTAGCAGTTGCTTAGAACGAGTGTATTAATATCAAAATTAGTCAACACCTTCTAAACAATTCGATCTAATAATTCAATAGTGCTTTAGTATGATTCAGATCAACGCCTAATAACTGACTAACACCTAGGAAAGTGATGATCCGAGCATTGTAAGAGTGCTGTAGTCGTGTGGTATTCTGGAAATCCTGGTAATGCTGCAATTTATTTTATGAGCACATTAAAGTGTTTTTTGACCTTGGATGCATGTAAATCTATTGTATGAGGCCTTTAAAACAAAATTAGGCACGTTTCAAAACCATAATAGGTGCACTTTAATGAATTTCACTGTTGCAATGTTTAAATTTTTTTTTTTTTTTTTTTTACAGCAATGTGCAGTTTGTGCTTACCTTGTGTGCATTGTATAGACATATTTATGATTTCACACTTGTTACAATGTTTGTTACTCAAAGTAAAAGTAAAAAGTAGTTAAACATAATTGTGTGCACCTTATTGTTAAAGTAAATGTGTATCAGTAATATAGCTAAGTAGGAGGGTTTCAGTTACCAGCATTTATATTAAAACATGGATTCCATGTCTACAAAACTAACATTTTAAATGAAATATTGATAACTAATCGATATTGAATCAAAACATATAAATACGAATCGAATCGCCAAATTGGTCGCAATATCCAGCCCTACTCAACAAGGATGATTTCTAACGCATACGTTTGTTAGTTTCCATATAGTCAATAAACAACTTCAGATTCTTCACCTTGCGATTCATATCACAATCATATATTCATTCATCTTCAGTAAAGCCTTTATCCTTGTGAGGGTCTGATAAACCATTTGTAGTCAGTGTTCTAGATTTAACAAGTGAATATTTCTGTATGATGATTTGATCTAAAGCAAATACTCATGCACTTATAGCATAACTTATTTAAAGGTAAGAAGTGCTACTTTGTTTATTTCTGATGTCGTGCATAGCCAGGCCGATTTGCTTCGAATATTCGAAGTTCGAATTTTAACTTGACGGCCTTAGAGCAGACGAGAGGACTGAAGCAGCGCGAATGATGATGGTGACGTTCACTCTTATGTAAACAAACGCGGATGTAAACACAAAGGGGAAAATCGAGGTCAGCAAAAATGCTCGAGGTCATGTCCATATATCTCACAATTAGTCGATAACGTGATTATCATGACAGGCCTATACTCCATTTTAGTTTTGAAGCAGTCCTTGAAACAGAATTTATACAACTGTTCAACTGTCCCTTGTTGTGTGTGTTGTGTTGTCAGAATATGTTCATCAGAAATACACGTTCCAACAAATCAACAGTAAAGAAACATGGAATATTTACATTTATTCATTTAGCAGATGCTTTTATCCAAAGCGCCTTACAAATGAGGAAATACAAGCAAAGCGATATATCAAGCAGAGAACAATACAAGTAGTGCTACTATACAAGATCTTTAATTGAGTTCTAGAAGAAGCAAAGTGTGCAGAGTAGAGGTGTAAGACCAGAGTAAGGTGGTGGTGTTGTGGGTTTTTTTTTAAGGGGTTAGTTAGGTGCTCACAGAGGAGGTGTGTCTTTTAGCCATTTTTTGAAGATAGTGACAGGTTCTGCGGTCCGGATTGAGGTTGGAAGTTCATTCCACCGCTGAGGAACAGATAATGTGATTTGTTTTGGAAAGGGACCTTGAGCCACGCTGAGTAGGTACTACTAAGCGTCTGTCATTGATTGATCGCAGATTGCGTGAGGGAACATAAGCCTTCAGGAGACTGTTGAGGTAGGGGGATGCTGTTTCAGACAAGGTCTTGTAGGTGAGCGTCAAGGCCTTGAATTTGATACGAGCGGCTACAGGAAGCCAGTGGAGGGAGATGACGAGGGGTGTGACATGGGTTCTCTTGGGCTGGTTGAAGACGATGCATGCTGCTGCATTCTGAATCACATAATATTTGATTATCCAAATAATATTTCAAATAATCCTGGAAAAAATGGAGTTTGTTATATGATGACAAACTGAATCAATACTACAGTGCAACCAAACACACATACAAACGTGCACACACACCTATACGATGTATGTCTATTACCTTAAAATACAGCTACTAATAAGATTATTAACAAAATCAAACTAACCAAATGTCCTGATTGGAGATGATTCACCCTCTGTATGACATTTCTGTTTTTGACTTTTGCTTTTAGATATTCTTATCACTCAAGTTATAGCAGCTATAAACAGTTCATTTACTTTATCTTGGAGTTAATAATGCAGAAAAAATGCAGCTTGTTGATGAGAGACTATAAAGTGCATAGTCTTCAGTCCTCAGGACTTTCCTGTGCCAGAAATATGATCGCTTTACCTCAGACTGTTACAAAGAACTGATATTGGAGACTCCAAAAATGCTAAAGATCGCCTTACAGAAAGCTTCGACATATCAAAAATGACACACTTTTGTTTTTTAAACAAAAATTGATTTATGTAGCAGATCCACCATACAAGTCCTTATAAAAGCTGCTACTATCACAAAGCTGTCAACATGTATAGATTAGCCATACAGTTTAAAGCAGTGGTCAGAATAAGCATGAATAAAATTCACTCAGCAGAAAAGCCAGTTCACTGAAATGGGAAAGTACATGGCACATGAACGAGGCATGCACTTCTGGTTTCAATTTGCATGAACTTTATCTAGGTGAATTTTGACCCGTGAATTTATTTTCCTGGGTCTTGTGAGCCAATGGAAAGCACGACTGTGGTCTCTTTGGAAATTGAGGAGCTGTTAAATACTCAGCTTTATTAGCTTTTGCTAATTCTAACTTTTGACTTGCTGTTTTCTTACTGTTGCTTGATGCACATGTAGGGGGGGAAAAAAACGTTGGCTAAAGTTGCCCCTACAGTGGCTTAATACCTGTCAGAACAGCGCATGACCGTATCACATGATCATTTGTTCTGCATGCCACCAAAATACATCTGGTTGGATGGCTGTGGTTTAGATATTTGAATGACTTGAGCCCACCTCCCATTCCTGCCCATGTTCACAGAGCTCCACAGAGCTACAAGGGCCTGTAGCGTGTCTGTAAGAATGAGAGGCTCAGTCAAACACAAACAAGCATCTTAGACCAGATATCAGTTTTGCAACTCGCTTTCTCAGCCACTTAATCATTTTGTCCTGAGGTCATGGCTTAAACCATCATTTATTTTATCATGCACTATATATTTTAACAGTTCTTTCTACAAATAAAAACAGTTTTTGCTATGGAAAAAAACGACTAGGCGACGTGGTCGCCTCCACAGAGTGCTTTAAGATCGTGTAACGCACACCTAGCCGTGGATTATCTCACTTATACCATGGTAACTACCACCACTTGCTAACTTGTCATTGATGTTTGCAGTTCAAAATTTGACTGAAAGGATGAAAATAACAGTTAATTTTTGTTAGTTATTTTATATCCGGGTCGTTAGATCTAGAATTCTGCCGCCTCTAAATAATACACAGAGATAAAGTAGTGCAATAAGATTACATTTATTTGAATGAATAATAATTAGCTATGAGAGAGAGAGATCGTGTGTGTGTGTGTGTGTGTGTGTGTGTGTGTGTGTGTGCGCGCGCGTGTGTGAGAATTACCTTTGTCTGTACTAACTACTGTATGCAACTGTAACTGTATGTTACTATGGTTACAGTTGATTATAGGCAGCGCATTCATTTGGGACGGTGATTAAACCGACTGGAACTACCTGTGCATTACACGTTTTGAATGCACCCCTTGCAGCCAATCAGAATCGAGTATTCAGACAGCCCACGGTATAAAGACACTATCCTCAGAGGGCGCTAATATAAACCTGTGATTTGCTTTGCAGCTATAGTACTGTTGTCATGCCGCTGTGAAAGAAAATTCATCACCACTTTCTGACCAATCAGTATCAAGATTTCTGAACTCTTTCGACCACACTAGTATTTCTTGCCAGACGAGATTATGGTCTGTTGCTTTCTGCGGGCTTTGGCCGTGACCGATTATCTCACCTTACTTTTTCAGTGAGATATTTTAACAAAGGCTAGCAAGGACTGCAGGTTTCACACAGGCTGTCAGCGTTGTGGGGGCGGCCGCAGTAAGGTAGAACCAGTTATGGAAATGTACTTAACACCTCTGTATCATGTGAAAGCCTGGGTTTGTTGATTAAAACTACTTAACAGTTTTTAATGTGAAAATGTGAAAAGCAGCACAGTGTTTCAGGGAATAGTGTTCTAGCTTTAGATGCATCTCGCTTCAGTGCTCGCTTGTCCTGCTGTTCTTTTACAGATGGAGTGCATGGAGGCAGTGTATTATTAGTAGCTTAATTATTTTTGATTTGACGTGTAGAGAGACACAGGGGAAACAGGCACTCTGAAGACTGTAGTGTGTTTCAATGGAAATGCCAGTTCCACTTCTGCTTCTCTCTTTCGGTGGTGGCTCTCATTGTAGCCTACAGTGTACAATAATTTACGTTAAATGAATCAAACTCAAATAAACAGAATGATAACTTGCCTTTTTCTGGATAACTACTTCTGTCAGTTGTCGTATCATTTTAATATTTAGGAATGCCCCGAAGGCAACTTGGCTCTTAATTAACAATGACTCAACTTTCTGATTTATGAGCTGATTATACATGAAGGTTTGAGAACTTGAAGTATTCAGGCTCTACGTTGGAAGTGATAACGGTGAGAGAAATACCGACGCTGCTGTAATGGACTTTCATCTGCAATAATGTGTCTAATACAAAGTTGTAATTACTGTGCGGGTTATGCAAGTGTATACGGGTTCACTTCTCATTTCCGATTGGTCTTGTTTTTTGTCTATAACAGCAGCTCTGGCAGTATTGCCAGATAGGAGGCAGTATTAATACGCTCAGTCATTTCTACAGTAACATCTCATTCACAGTGAATATTTTTTATTTATATATATATATATATATATATATATATATATATATATATATATATATATATATATATAAAAAAGAAAGAATCTAATCATTGATATGGCGAAGCTTTCTGTTGAGAGAGATTTATTAAGCATTTATGGAAGGAATCTCGAGTATCAGGGTCAGTGTTCCACCACAGCAAAGAGGAATTTGTACTTTCTAGTTTATAACGTTGTTTTTTTTTTTTTTTTTTTTTTTTTTCGGCTTTATTGCAAAGAATGAAAAAAAAACTTTGTTCATTAATTAGTAAAACATGCTGTTGGCAAAATTGTTGGTAAATTGCTGTGAAATAAAAGTCTTGTGGACGTGTTATTTTGGGGAAATAATTACATTTGTTGTGGCGATGGCCCTCCACTTTGCATCGTTGATTATTTTTATGACAAAAGCATGCTCTGTCATGTTTTATTCTATACTTATGTATACAATATACAAACTTAAGTGCTGAAAACATCATGCTCACATCTAGAGATGGAACTGACGTGATGCGTACCAAGTATCTGTATCAGGCTAATTATAGCAAAATAACAGTGGATCAGATTATCAGATCCTGTCAGAAACAGCGAAGATCGGAATTTTTGGAATTAGAAATTTTGGAGCCTTTTTTTATTATATACTTTTTTTCTATTATATTATATTTATACTTATATTTTTTTATATTTACAATGTAAGTGATTTTGTGTGAAAGAGTGTGAAGTGCTTCAGTCCAAAAAAAAAAAATTTTTAAACTTAGTAAATTTTATTTATTTATTTTTTAAAGAAAATGTGTATGAATTGATGTGTATCTGCTGATGCTGACGGTTTGAGTGTCAGTATTGGAAGAGGAAAGGTGGTATCATGCGGTCTCTTCAGGCCCCTAAAGATTTGATTTGCTTTCTGTTGTATGTTTACGTTTCTACGGCTCAGTTCTCAGGGTTGACTGGTTTACCATGTGTTACTTTCATGTCTTCTGAGAGAGGGAAGTGAGTCAACTGTGTGGAGATTCTTGCCACCACATGTCTTGTTCCACATTTGCCTTGACTTGGTTGAGGTAAGGAGCTGGAGATGGAAAACTGTCATTTCCATGACTCCGAGTTATATGTGGTGAACTCCGTTGGGTTTTCCAAAGAATTTATGTGAATGTTTTCCTTATTTGTCATTTGAAAATAACTGCTATATCCCTTCTTTGTGAATTATGCAGTAGGAAAATTAGGGTTTCTTTGCTTTCAACCATCAAAGAAGTCTATTTTTTAAGTGGAAAAGCAGTTTCCATTGAATATTTGCAGTTAAGGGAAAACTTTCCCTCTCCAGAATGGTAAAGGCTATATGCATTAGTAATGTTGCGTTTGATTAGATGTTGACTTTTTAAAGATACAGTGAGTCCACTTTAAGTGTCTGTAATATCCATGTCGTAACACTCAAAGTATACACAACTATAAGGCAACTACTGAGTGAGCATGCCTGCACTATTACAGAAATCATAGTAGCACATAATGTTTAAATACATGTGTCAACTTTAGTTTAGATTTATTTATTTATTTATTTATTTATTTTACCCCTACATTTGGCAGGCTTCACCACACGAATGAAGGAACGTTTGTCTGTTAGTTTCTATCTTGTCAATAAGCAACATCAGATTCTTCACCTTTGCAAATCAAACCACAGTCATCCTTTTAGTTCTCTTTGAATTAGTTTGAATAAAATATCCACCTGTATTCCTGCCTCCCCAAGGAGTTGTCCTGAATGCAGACTGAATGGCTCATGGGTTACTGCAATCTAAAATGTAGTTTGCAGCCTCTGCAGTTCAGACCCAGACGTCACATAATAACATGAACACCATTATCACTCTCGTGGATGAGTACTGCTTAGGCCTACTCTGACCTGACCTCTGGAAAGAAGAGATGTATTACCATCCTGTACCGTCATCCCGGGCACGGCGTGGAACATTACACACACTGTGAGATGTGTGAGTTTGTAAGCAAGCCTGCACATGTACCTGTGTGGGTGTGGGTGCACTCGGTTAGATTGCGGTGTTGTTCATGAAGTGTGGTGCTTTAACCTTTTCCATTAAGTTGATGATTGTACCAAGATAAAGCAGTTTAGAACCACCAACGTTGTGTAGGTGAAACCTGTCTGTGTGATTATTATTTAAAAAAAAATTTTTTTTTAAATCATAAGCATGCTTTCAGACTTGTGTAAAATGCTACAAGTAATTAAGATGCATACTATATAAAATTACTATGGAATTAAGATGCATACTATATAAATGAAAACCTGGCTTACAATACAGTGACTGAAAATATTCCTGATTGATTTCTGTGCGGTGCTGAGAGGCAGCTGGTTTCAGCCAGAGTTCCCCTAGTTTTCACCAAAACTCAGACCAAAGTGGGGGAAAAAAAACCCTTTACTCATTTTAAGTGTGTATTTGAGTAATTGAGAAGCAGGAGGCTTGTCTTCACCATTTCCCCTTGAAACACAATGGCAATCTTAAATGTAGTTCTATACTGTATTACTTTGAGACATTTCTTGGATCCCCTGGATGGGATAGAGTCGGCATAAATGTTGACTTCAGGAGAAGAACTTGCATAGAACTGTTTACGATCTGACACAGTTACATTTCCTGAACTGAAAAACGCTGCATATATGTGTAAGCCAGAGTGTAATCCTATATTATTAAAAACATAAGAATTTCCTAACACGCTACAATCAAACTGGGTTTTATATAGCAAACAAGCTTGGTACATAGGGTAAGTGCAGTCCTGTTTTAAAATTGGTTCATTGTGTAACATGTGACCGCTTGTGATGTAGATATTACACCACTGCCATGCCACGAGGGGTAGACGACGACAAGGGCATCTTAAAAACACTACTGAGGAACTGTCCACTAGTGCTGCCTAAACAGCGATCTCAAACTTTTATTAAATACATTGCCACCACAGTGACCCAATTTGCCATGAGAGTTTAAAACGAAGTGATGTTATTGTAGGGAACAACTTTCCTGATTCACTTGAACAACCCGAATCCTCCAATACTATATGGTCACATGATCAGAAATGTGAGAAACGCTCAGTAGAAAGTGGAACTAAAAGTTATGAAAGACTTGTCATGATTAGCAGTGATTTATCAAATGTAAGATAAGTGGCCGTAAAAGTTTGAAGTCTAATCCAAACCCAGATTGACACACAAGACGCAAAGTGCCTTGCGAAACGTTGGCCCTTCATTGCCCCCTGGTGGGACTCTCCCCAAGGAGTTTTGTTTTGAATCTGAAAACATTAGCACTCGAGTAGTGGGTGAGGTGTGAAAGATCAGATCACTACGATCTTCAGACTTTTACATTTTTATTTCTTTATTGTTTGTGTAGTAGACTTTCATGCTGTGTGTAAAATACAGCCTTCACAGATTTGTTTCATTACTGTGTGGACAATTAAACGTTGGTAGAAGTGCGGATCAGTGAAAACACCGTACTCTGAAGGTAACACTTTCTCCTTTGGCAGTGGTGTAGTGATTCATGTTGACAGTTGAGTGATTACCTCACATTGAAATTAAAACTGTCATGGCTTGAAAGAGGAATTATGAACAGCCTTCAAACTGCCATGCTGTTGCAACTTTTAGCTGGCCGAACCCAGATTAGCAAAGAATTTCTGTTGCTTTTGGGAATTCACACATTTTTTGTTTCTTGAAATATTACAAATGTTAATACTGTGTTTTTATATAAAGCTGTTGTCCCTTCTTCCACTGCATAGACAGCTCTCTGGTTTACCACATCTGTAGGTGGGGACATTCTAGACAACTCATTTTTAAATGTACAACATGGACATAAAGGAAAATTGACTGTTACCTACACCCCCATGCATGCGTAATCAAATTTAAACCGTTTGGATATTTGTGTTAGGTGTTAAATAGTTTTGGCATGAATTGTGAACCCAGTTGAATTTTGTTGTGACATGAATCTGATGCGTTATTAATCACCGAGAGAAGACGTGCACTTACTTTTACCGTTCGTTTTTAATCTTGCTTGCTTCTTATAGGTCTGGATATATACAAAGCTTCTTTTTGATTATACAGTGCTGTGAAAAAGTATTTGCTGATTTCTTCTGTTTTTGTGTAGATCTCATGCTAAATAGTTTCAGAAATGAAAACAACACCTAAGATAAAACAAAGGCAACCTGAGTAAACACAAAATACAGTTTTTAAATGATAGTTATTTGTTGAAGCAAAAAAAGTAATCCAGTATCAACTGGGCCTGTGTGAAAATGTGTTTGCCCCCTCAGTTACTAATTCCAGAAATCTATGAAACCCCATACATAATGGGGTTCAGCTGGACGAGACGCAACCAGGCCTGATTACTGCAAACCCTCTGCAATCAAATCAACACTTAAATAGAAATTTTTCAACAGCATGAAGTTGGTTAAAATGTCTTAGCCAGTAACACACTATGCCAGAGTTGAAAGAAATTCCAGAAATTATGAGGAAGAAGGTGATTGAAATACATCAGTCTGGGAAAATTCCTCCAAGAGCACAGCAATGACTCATCCAGCAAGTCACAAAAGAGCCAAGGACAATGTCAAATGACCTACAGACCTCTCTTACATAAATAAAGGTCAATGTCCATGACTCCACTATCAGAAAGACTCTGGGGGGGGGGGGAATGGCATCCATGGAAGAGTGGTGAGGTGAAAACCACTGCTAACCCAGAAGAACATTAAGGTTCATCTGAAATTCGCCAAAACACACCTTGATGATTCTGAAACCTTTTGGGAGAATGTTCTGTGGACTGATGAGTTGAAAGTGGAACTGTTTGGAAGAATCGGTCCTGTTACATCTGGCAGAAACCAAACACAGAAGTCCACAAAAAAGAACATCATACCTATGGTGAAGCATGGATTGAAGTGTGATGATGTGGGGATGCTTTGTTGCTTCAGGGTCTGGACAAATTGCAGTAATTGAGGGAAACATGAATTCTGCTCTCTACCAGAAAATCCTAAAGGAGTATATCCGGTCTTCAGTCTGTAAGTTGAAACTCAAGCACAACCGGATTATGCAGCAAGACAATGATCCAAAGCATAGGAGTAAATCCTAGTTTTTAGTTGGAAGTGTTTGGTTGCAGTTATTGCTGCTAAAGGTGGCACGACTAGATTTTAAGTTTAAGGGGGCAGTTAGTTTTTCACATTGGTAATAGGTGTTAGATATCTTTAAAAAAAAAAAAAAAAAAAAAAAAAAGCAATCAAACTGTAATCTGTGTTCACTCAGGTTGCCTTTGTTTTATGTTGTATTTTGTTTGAAGATCTAAAACGATTTAGTATGAGAGACACACAAACAGAAGAAATCAGGATGGGGCAAATACCTTTTCACACCACTGTAGCTAAAATAAAAGCACTAGAAGTATAGTTTAATTGAATGAAGTGCTAATTTATTGTGTAACTTATTGGTCCTCTCTCTTCTCTCTGGATTTCTAGGTTACTGAAAGATGGTGGATCGCTTGGCAAATAGCGAAGCTAACTCCAAGCGCATTGCGGTCGTGGAGGGCTGCTTCGGCACAGCTGGACAACCGCTGGCCATCCCGGGCAGAGTGCTTATTGGGGAGGGCGTGCTCACCAAGCTGTGCCGCAAAAAGCCCAAGGCTCGCCAATTTTTCCTTTTCAATGACATTTTGGTGTACGGCAACATCGTCATCCAGAAGAAGAAGTACAACAAGCAGCACATCATCCCACTGGAGAGCGTTACTATCGACACTGTGGCTGATGAGGGCGAGCTTCGTAATGGTTGGCTCATCAAAACACCAACCAAGTCGTTTGCGGTGTACGCCGCGACAGCCACAGAGAAGTCCGAGTGGATGAACCACATCAACAAGTGTGTGTCGGACCTGCTGGAGAAGAGCGGCAAGTCGCCCACGGGCGAGCACGCAGCCGTATGGGTGCCCGACTCAGAGGCGTCAGTGTGCATGCGATGCCAAAAGGTGAAGTTCACACCGGTCAGCAGACGCCACCACTGCAGGAAGTGCGGCTTCGTCGTGTGTGGCCCTTGCTCCGAGAAGAAGTTCCTGTTGCCCAGCCAGTCATCTAAGCCTGTGCGTGTATGTGAGTTCTGCTACGAGCAGCTCTCCACAGGGGCTACGCTGCCACCTCGCTCGAACTCGTACAGCCGCACCAACAACATCTCTGAGGATGAGGATGAAGACGATAGCAGTGACTGAAAACCTTCACTTTTGCTATTTTAGGAACATTATCTTCAGTTCAGGTTCCAGTGCTTTAGTGTCTTGTTTTTCCTTAAAGGCTTTGAAATTAACAAAGATTCCATGAAGGTTTATGGTGATTTTATTTTTAGTACAACATTAATGAAATGGCATAATAAATTTACCCTGAAAATGTAGACACCATAGGCATATAGGCGAACTGCAGTATGAATCCTAAGTTCCTGCATTCAGAAAAAAATATTACTTGCAGGCTCACTTAGCCTTTTGCAGATAACATTGAAACAACTGTAGGAATTCTAATCAATCCCACTCGCTCCTTCAGAATATTTGGATCAATCCCATTCACTCCTGCAGAAAGCCTGACTAAAATCACCTTCTAACCACAATTCATTTAGCTTGTACCCATCCATGATATTTTCTAATGAATTGAGTTGGTCAATTTTCCCAAAATATATATAAAATACGAATTTAATTCACAGCGACACTGAGTAGGATAAATCAAAATTGATGGGTGAATGGATGGATAATGCCCATTTTACACCAGACGTGTACCATGTACTACCCTGCATCCAATACGCTCCCAAGCTAATCAATGTATTCTTTGTTCCATAAGCTTCGTATGAGACTGCCCACAAGAGAGTAAAAATGTCCCACTACTGCGACTTTTTTTGCTCCAGTGCACACCTCTGAATGGATGTGTAAAGACAGCAAGCATATTTGCTAATTTCACGCTCTATGTACAGTTTATTTTATTGTCTTGTTGTTTCCCACCCCCCTGATTTCTTTCCAAATTACTGTTTTGTTTCCCAATGAATCGTAGACTCTGCTATGACACTGCTTTTTCCACAGGGAAGCGTTCACTCAGCTGTTTCGGTGCTGACAGTATTTTTTCTAGCTGTACCCCTACCAGGACCTGTAAAGATTACAGTGGGGATAACAGAAGAACTAAAGAAAGGATGCAAATTTATTAGGTGTATATGTAAAATGTTATCTCCCTGTTAGTTAATCCTTAATAATAATTAATAATACTCTTTGCTAATGACAAATCAAAAGTGTTTGAGTTATATGAAGTTCTTAAATGTATATAATGTGGTAATTTACATAGGAAGTCCCAAAATATAATCCGACAAATGCCTTTAATGCCATGGTGCCTTCTTAAATATTTTTCTGTAGACATTATTGAACCTATTAAAGCCATTTTATGGCCTATTAGCAGTTAGAAATGCCTCACTTGAGATCAGACTTTATATTGAGAGACTCTCTTAAAGCATAAAATGATCAGAGATCTGTTTAAATATAACAAAAGTAGATAACGTTTTTTTGTTTGTTTGTTTGTTTGTTTGTTTTTGGTGAAAGATCCTTTAGTCCAGATGTCCCAGTGCACAGTTTTGTTTTGTTTAGTTTTTTTAGTTTTTCAGTGCTATCCCGATAGTAATTATCTGTAGATCTTGTTGGCTCGGCACTGTAGTCCAGTGGTTGACATCGTGCTGCACAGCTGAACTGGGCCCTAAACGTCAGCAGGAGCCAATGCCCTCCTCCTCCTCGTGCTTTTATTGCAGTGGGGCTACACTTCAGTGGCCTGTTTGGTCACACCCATGTCTCAAACAGGAATTGAGATGCAGAGCATTATGAGGAAGTAACCTCCATACAACCATGCCTTGTTCTACATTTGAATCACACATGACTAAATGCACTAATACTTTTGAATTTTGGGTATAATATATCATTTCTAATATTGTAAGACTGTTATGATCTACCTGTGCTAAGGTATAATTGAGAGCATGGGCTTCAGGTGGAATCACAATTGAACATGCAGGATTAATCTGCTTTTGTTAATTTTGTTAACTTTGTCTCTCAGTAAGGACTTGATGTCATATCACTTTTCTAGAACTGACATTGAAAAGGGAAATTAAATGATTTTGGGACCTACGGTCTAGACTGTTCCAGAGCTCTACCTTTATATGCAATGAGAAAAAACGAATCTCAAAAGGCAAGCATTTTGTTATTTAGAAAGTAGTTTGTATTGTGATTTTTACTTTTGAATAACCACAGACCAGATGAACTGCTGTACAATGTCTGTCTAATCATTGCCTCTCGGTCCATCTTTATTGTACTATGCCTGTGTAGACGTTTTGGCAGTAATGCTGAGCTCCAGCTCTTCTGCATTTGTGTGTCTCCTGAACATCTACGGATCAGCTGCCGGCACTTTATTGTGTGTTCGCCCGACCGAGGTCAGGGTCAGCACATGCAGGATTGGCAGTGGAGTAAAGACCGGTGTTGTGACCAGTCTTCATACAAGAGTAGCTGAACATGCCTGAGAATGCTTGCACTTGTTGGACCACAAGTCAGTGTGATGAAGATGGCTCCTGCTATTGCGTGGACCGCTTGTCTGGCTTTAAACCTACACCAAAACCAGCACGTAATCACATGTTTGTAATTATGTGAGTTGCCTGGCTGCTTGAGCTGAAATTCTTGCGTTACTCATAAGTATTTGGAGGTATTCAGCAAGTGCAAATGGCAAGGAATTACAAGAGAATTTTCTTTATTTACCTAGTATTAATGTTTCTTTTTCTTGTTTCCTTCACCTGTCTGTCTCGTCATTGAGAACTTTGAAAGGGCTCAAAGTGGAATGTAATCCATCATATAATTGTTAGATACTAATTTTCAGGAACAAAAAAAAATATATGTATTAATTGTTTACAACCTGTGTCTTGTGTTGTGTCCCTCACAAATGGGTAGATTTGTGCAGTTCGTGGTTAGCAAGAATTGCTTCATCTTTTAAATTGGTTTACAATATTAGCACTCATTCATTTATTCATACATTTATTCATTATTTATTTACTTGGTCCTGGTCAGGATTGCGATCTGGAGCTTAGCACAAACACGTTGAGCAAACAGCACAGGAACACAACCATGTAGCTACCATGACAAGATTTGTGAGAAACTTTTAGCCATATTCAGAATCATTTTTACAGCGGATATTAGCCAGCTAGCTAACATGACAAAAAATAGAGGAAATGTAAACATTTACAGCCAGCTAGCTCATATAAATCTGTGGTAGCTCTTCAGAGATTTACTCACACAGTTACAGTTACTCACACAGTTACTACTATTCACTAGAGATGCACCGATACTAAATTTCTCAGTCGATACCGATAACTGATTATTCAGAGTGATATCGGCCGATACAGATAGTTCTGCCCTTTATACTTTATTTTAAATGAATAATAATTAATTCCATAATTCTGAAAGAAATGCAAATAAAAACTTTCCATTTCAACAAATTGTTTCATAGTAACTGGTCTCAAACAGAAAACACATTACTCAAATTAACATTTACACATGAATTAAATTCTGAAGATTAAAGTAAGATTTCTTAATTTATTGAACGTTATTAATTCATATTAACATTGAATCCTAAAAAACCTCGTTAGTCTCACATTCACACACCACAAACAAAAGCATTTCTACTTCATCAGTGACATCAAACTGGTAATATATAATATCAACTTTAAAAAAATAAAAAAAATAAAAAAAATTGATATTAACTTGTTAACATTAACTGGATATGAAACATACTACTCTACACATATATTTTACAGCATCCCGTGTAATATTGTAACAGTGCAGAGCTTATAGAGTGCAGTTTTGTCATCACTGTCACATAATTCAAAGCATGGGCGTAACCACGCATTCTTGGGGGGGGGGGGGGGGGGGTACAATATATTTTCTATATGTCCCCATTTAATGACCCCTGCGACCGGATCTGTCTTTTCTCCATCTATTCTATTTATTTATGTCTATTCATTTTTAATATATTTCCGTTTGTTAATGAAAATAGGTGTGTGCTCCCCCCTCCAGTTGTACACTTGGTTGCACCCATACTCAACGCAAGTTCGTTGATCTATTTGAGCAGCTCAGTCTGTATGAAATCGAGACAGCAGCCAAGCGTAGAAACGTGCAGCAGAGGATACGAGCTTTTTTTCAGACAGTAAGTAACTAGACACCTAAATAGTAGGTAACCTTAGCTTAGTATGAAGGCATCATACCATGGCGCGGTTTGTTCTTAAGAACGTCAATTAACTGTTGATATTTGTACACCCACGAAGTAGGCTAGGCTAACGTCAGTTCCGGTTTTTGACCATTAACGTTACATTCACTTGCATATCCTCCCGCCGAGTTCGTTGGAACCCACCCCCCGCCCCCATGTACTTACCATGGTTACGCCCTTGATTCAAATAATTCCACACAAGAGACATCATCTTACTACTACTACTACTACTGTACTCCATCATTTTAAACAAGAAGAATTTAATGCAAACTTTAAGGCAACACTGTCCTGCCATTCCTAATAAAATCCCTATTATTCTTATTACTCGCAAACATGTGTAAATACAGTGCAGTATTGACGCAGTACACAGTTACTTCACCGAGTCGCTCTAAACTTAAGTTCATCCATTTTAGTTGGCGTCAGACGTCAACTACGACGTCAGACAAATGACGTCAGACAACGTCAGCAACAGAACAGAATATTCTCTCCACAAGACCTGATCTATTTAAACATAAACACAAATACAAATACACTTGTGTTACGCTCGTAGTGGCTGTTTTTCACCTGTGAAGAAAGTACACCTGAAAGATATGCGCCAACAGAAGAAATCAGGTAAGGGAACTGAAAACGACAACAAAGCGCCGCCTACTGGACTGTTTCAGAAAGAATAAAACAAGTACAACATCGTCGTTTAAAATGGACTCACTGTCGTGTTAGTGTCCGCATACAGTACACACTTATTATGAAAATTGGTAAAGTGAGACACTTTATCTTATCTGAACTTTATCAAACCAGTGTATCTTAACGTGTAAATACACTCACTGATCTAAATTCCTCCTAAACTAATGAGTTCATGCTTGGGAAGTAAAGAGTGAAGTTATTCACATCTGGGATCATGAGAATTAATGGTAAATGAAATGACAACTATATGAGGCAAATCATGTTGGGTAAAAAAAATAAAAATCTTGATTAAGGGTTTGTGAATGTGATGTACACTCGCCGTCCACTTTATTATGAACAGCTGTACACCTACAGGGTCGTGCAGTTATGTAAACAAACAATCATGTGGCAGCAGCACAATGCAAAAAACATCATGCAGATACAAGTCAAGAACTTGAGTTAATGTTCACATCAGACATCAGAATGAAGAAAGCGTGATCTGTGTGACTTTAACTGTGGCAGTGTTGCTGGTGGCAGATGGGCTGGTTTGATTATTTCAGAAACCAATGATCTCTTCGATTTTCTCTAGAGTTTACACAGTAAAGTGTACCCGGGAACACCCCACAATACCTGACATTTTGGAGAAGCTCTGACCCAGTCATTTAGCCATAACAATTTGGCCCTTGTCAAAGTTGCTCAGATGCTTACGCTTGCCCATTTTTCCTGCTTCCAACACTTTGAGAATATATTTACAGGGTGTCCCAAAAGTCTCCACCCATCCATCCATCCATCCATCCATCTTCTATACCACTTATCCTTCCATCAGGGTCACGGGGGAACCTGGAGCCTATCCCAGGGAGCATCGGGCACAAGGCAGGGTACACCCTGGACAGGGTGCCAATCCATCACAGGGCACAATCACATACATAATCACACACCCATTCATACACTACGGACACTTTAGACATGCCAATCAGCCTACCATGCATGTCTTTGGACTGGGGGAGGAAACCGGAGTACCCGGAGGAAACCCCGGGTATTTCTTGGTTTTTGCTTTTGAATAGTTTAAAGGACATTTCTGCTTTTTATGCGGATATCTTGTTAGATTATAGCACACTGGGATGATGGTAAAAAGTGATCGAAAATGTACAAATTTCAAAAGTGTCTCACTTTAGCAATATTCACCATAAATAATGTCCTAGAAATAAATCTGTATTGAGGGGATCTGTGGAATTTATTTTAATGTTAAAGGAGTCCTTTATAAAAAGTATGACTCCTGCACTAATGTGTTAATGATTAACCACACCATGGTGGCACTAGCATAATTAATCTGTTCAAAATCCATGATACAGCAGTCATGGTAAATAGCACAAATGTTAAATGGCGCACTTATATAGCACTTTACACTGTATCTCATTCACACACACACTCACACACCAGTGGTAGCAGAGCTGCTATGCAAGGCGCTACCTTGCCATCGGGAGCAACTTGGGGTTCAGTGTCTTGCCCAAGGACACTTCAGCATGTGGAGTGATGTGGGCTGGGAATCGAACCGCCAATCCTACGATTAGTGGACAACCCGTTCTACCACCTGAGCCACAGCGGTCTAAAATAACACAATCACACATGTATGTCTGTAAAATGTAGCAAATTTCCTATTATTTAAATAAATAAATAAATAAATATCTGTCTGAAAAACTCAATTACTTAAATACACATCTATACAACTTCGTGTGTATTGCTGCATGATTACTATATCATATGTACAAAGCTGTCTTGAAGTAATTATCATCAATGTCCCTATTTAGATTTAAACATCACCCAGCACAGTGAATGCAGGAAGGCAGTGGGGAGGAGATGCAAAAATGTACCCCACTCAAACTTGAGTGACCTGAACGTGCTGGACGAGAGCTCCAGCAGCTTCTTTGTGTCACCGAACCAACCCCAAGCAGAACTCTTACCAAAGACTCACTATTACCTGAGAATCAATCGAAGACTTGCCAACAGGGGTGATCAGACAAAATCTGAGTCCTTGTCCCAGCAACAGCCTGCAGACCCCAGAGCTCAGCGTCAAGGGTTTAAGGAGACAGACCAGCCCAAGTCAAAAAGTACTGGCCAAAAGAGGTCCATTAGCCAGACAAATGCAGACACTCCTCAGCGGAAGAGACAAAGAACACAGGAAAATAAAAGGAAAGCAGGACCCTCCAGTTCATCTAACAAACCTCCTCACTGTGCTTGCAATGGTAAGGCAGAACTCATAGGTGAAGTGTATAAAAAAGCAATGGGACTAGTTATGTGAATAAGAGACGCATATTTGGATGTATTTTTGCAGAACATTTGAAGGTGTATGAGTTGGGACAGCTGCTGGGCACAGGATCATTTGGCAGTGTGTTTGCTGGGATACGCAAAAAAGATGGATTGCCAGTAAGTCCATTCATTCCTTTTTTCACTCTAGTCTTAAACTGCCCTCATAAGTAACCAGAAGTAAAGTTGATTAGTGCTACTAGTATACAGAAGATACTAAATGCACTCAAATTAAGAAGCAAAACTTCTTAAAGCTGCCACATATTAATCATAAACATGAATATTAAAACCTGAGCTCAGGAATGGCAGTGTTCACTGGTAGGTGACTGTGCCTTTTGAAAGAGACTGATTGTTATACGTCTTTTACCTTCCCTTAATTTTGACATCTTTTGCTGCTACTCTTGACACCATGGATCACTGTAGCATTGTGGGATTGGCAGTAAAATTGCAAAGCTGTTATTCAGAAGATGTACTGTAATTACTACTCTTTCATGCATGTCTAAAATTATATAACCTCACAGGCCAAATGAATCTGAAGACGTCTTTTAGTTAGTTTATGAAATGATTTAATTTAATTACACATAACATTCATATTTCCTCAGGTCGCAATCAAGTACGTCTCCAAACAGAAAGTAGATGAAAAACTCGAGATTGTAAGTTCCATTTATCATGCATTAATGTACATCTTAGCTATAACTATAACCTAGCACACTTACTAATAATCAGATTCCTCAGAAGACATTGATAAGTAGTATTACAAAAGGTTGGCATTATACTGTGTGGCACATATTCTTTCCCTTTTGTCCCATGCTACAGAACGGACAAGGCTGGCTGCCCATAGAGATTGCTTTGATGATCATGGTAAACACAGAACCATCCTGCTCAAACATCCTACAGATGCTGGAGTGGTATGATGACCCAGACTACTACATCATGATCCTGGAACGGCCCAAGCCATGCGAGGACCTGGCTAACTTTTGCCAAAAGCATGACGGGCCCTTGACTGAGAGTACGGCACGTATTGTAATGTTTCAGCTGATGAAGGCACTGAAGCATTGTAAGAGCCGTGGAGTACTTCATTGTGATGTCAAGCCAGAAAACATTCTGATTCAGACAGACACACTGAAAGTCAAGCTGTTTGACTTTGGTTGTGGAGACGTCATCAAAGAGTCTTACACGGACTTTGCAGGTATCTGATATGAGACCATGAGTTCTGAGTGGCATTGAGTATTGTGCTTCTTTTGCTAAATCTCATGTATCTTTGTTAACAGGCACAATTGAATATACCCCTCCTGAGTGGTTCATACAGAAGCGGTTTCTGGCAGACCCAACTACCGTCTGGTCTGTGGGCGTGACGCTGTACAGACTAGTGTGTGGCTCTCTGCCTTTCAAGAACAGGAAGGCAATAAAAGAGGGCCATCTGCGCTTCACCAAAAATCTGTCTCAAGGCAAGGAACTGCGAAGACTGATAAGGGATAGAATAATTCATAGAAGACTGAACTCTATATTATACATAGGCTTGAGCAAACAAAGAAGCATTTATTCATTTTAATGCATTTTATTTTATGACTATTATGAATTAGTCAATACAATGAAAGTGTCAATACCATGAAATGTGTACAGTTACAAGTGTGAGGAATTCAATATGCACTCAACAGCAGGTTCTTTAAGGGATTATATATTATACGGCAGGTTCTTTAAGGGATTATATATTATACGGCAGGTTCTTTAAGGGGTTATATATTATACGGCAGGTTCTTTAAGGGATTATATATTATACGGCAGGTTCTTTAAGGGGTTATATATTATACGGCAGGTTCTTTAAGGGGTTATATATTATACAGCAGGTTCTTTTATGGGTTTAAGTATTATATTCTTCTTTATATGTCTTTTTGATTTATGTGCTTGGGCATTGTATAACAGAATGCAGCCATCTGATCCGTTGGTGTTTGCGTAATAAAGCAGCAGCCCGCCCCAGCCTGGAGCAGCTAGAGCTTCACCACTGGTTTCACTTTCCAGGTCTTTGCAGTATTCTTTATCATTATTTTTAATAGAGAGTGGGATAGTTGTAAACAATGGAAAAATATCTTGTAATTCATGAAGTAAATACATTCTCCCATACTTTATTGTGATTTCGGATAGGCAGTTCAAACTACTGGACACGAGACGGGGACGGCTGCACTGAAATACATCTGAAACCTTCAAATACATCTGACCCTTGATATTGTTTTAAAATCCAATCATTTTCTATTGTATTTCATATTGTATTAAAATCATCAGTTTCTTTTGCAAAAACATTATTCATATCATGGTTATTCATTAAAGCAATAAACCACAAGAGATTACAGAATGCGCGTTACAGTGACTTTATCACGGGTAAGGGCATTGCTAGGCACAATGCAAAGCAAAGTCATTGTATCACATGCCATTGAGTGTGGGAGAGCAGTAATATAGCTTCTGTATGAAATGTCAGTCGCAAATGTTTGTTAGGAACAGCAATAATAAAATCAAAGATGACTTGAGTGCTGGTGGTGCACAATATATAAACAGCTATGCTTCTTTTGACTATAACTCGAGTCCTGTGAACAGACAATCCTGCTCTCTGTCCGAGTTTTCCCAACCAATCTATCCCAACCTCCACATTTTCTCTTATTTCATCTCAATAAAAATAACAGATAGACATGATAGACAGCTCTCACATTTATTCTGTTGAAAGGTTGTGTTGTGCCTCGTCACTATTGCTTGTGTAGTGTGTACACTGCTATATCCCAAAAACAAGTGCCGGAAGTCATGTAAGCAGCACAGCATTGCTGAGATTTTGAAAATGATTTTTTATATAATTTTTTATATATGTTACTCGAAGGTGTGCGTCTATTGATTTTACAAACACTTCAAATGTGGCTCGAGTGTGGAACTGAAACTATCCATTGATATGTTACACATACCTAAGAGACCAGTTCATCTTTAAAGATCATTTAAAGCTTTCAGGAATTTGCATAAACTTACATTCATATTACTACATTAATTGATCAACTGTATATTTTATTAAAGAGTTTTTTTTTTCCATTTAATTAAGCAAACTTTTGCTAAAGTTTTAATCTAGGAGCCCACTGTACTGTATAGCATTGTAAAGCAATTGTATTTTATTTAAATTGAATTGATATACAATTCAGTTCAGTAGTGTGTATCAGTTGTGTATCATTGGGGATGTAACTCTGATTTGAATCTACGCATTTATACATGTTTATATTGACGTTTATTACTATTACTACAGGCATACACATCCTTTTGTTCTACGATTTAGGTTACTATACAGGTTTTTCTGTAATGGTAACTGGTAATAACTGGTGATTATCAATATTCTACTTGAATCTAGCAATTACTAATTATGTCATTTTTTGTTTCATTGTATATCAAGTGTTCAAACCAGTGTTTTTTTTTTTGTTTTTTTTTAAAAATCTTGTAACAAGTTCAAATCCAGTAGATGGTGCTATAGCACTTTAATAAACAGCATGCAACAGTTGCACTGCAAAGAGCAGTTAAAGTGGACACTTTCTACCACAGCATGAAAGTTGTTAATGACCAGTGTCCAGGTTACAAACATGAGCAACAACATTGTTGCTATACACAAGGCAAGGAAGAAAGCAGGATAACTTAAAAAGCTTATTTAAACATACTGAAATTAACACAGAGGACTGGAAATAGCACTGGATTTTTGAAAACATATTTCTTCTAAACGGAGACTAGTATAGAATTTCCCGTTGGTGTTTGAGGTCAATTTCCCTAATTAGATAGAGCTACAGGGAATACAATTTCTCCACTGAACAACACAACAGGCGTATCTCAATATGCTGCAGCTAGATCTCTCCCTGGTAAAGAGAAGGATAATGCAAGACCCATTGTGTTCACTGTGCCTTAGTTCATAAAAAACAATTGCAGATGGATGGCATACAAAGAATAAAACCTCAGCAGTGATATATGGCTCCATGAACTAATGACTGGATACGTCAAGATTAGGATGTGAACTTTTGGTAAAATTTTAATTAATCTAATAAAATCTAATTAAACAATGTTTATCAGCTCCAGCCTTATGGACCCACTGTGCTCATTAAAGACTTACCTTCTAGATAAGGTGTTGGGTACGGTGTAGTCTAGTCTAGTATGTACCATATAACTTGATTTGAAAAAGCCAGAATGTTCCACTGTGGGAACATTAGGGGGACCGGGGAAAATGTGGCCCAGCAGTACCTCAAGGACAGAACAATATAAACATCAGATCTCCAGAAGAGTTATACTTTCTCTCTCTCACACACACTCACACGCCTTGTGAATGGGTAATCATAACAGCATGTTATAAAGAGGCAGAGGAAATCACTGTTTATAAAGCCAGAATAATCACTTTCATTTGTTCAGGTTGTGACATGCTGTCCACCTCCTTGTGGTGGGAGCGTCTGGTCTCTAATGGGAGCGTCTACCATCAATGCCTTAATTATTATAGGAACTAATTATACTAGAGGAAAAAGCTATAAAATAATAATATTATATATATATATATATATATATATATATATATATATATATATATATATATATATATATATATATATATAAAAATGACTAATATAAATCACTAACCACCTTCTCTGACATGCCATATGGTTAACTCAGTCTTCCTGGCTGTCCTTTGTAATTAAATCAAGGGGTTTTATCTATGGAAGATAATCACCACTTCCTAAATACGAAGCACAAAATACATTTATGGCCAAGAGACATCTTTCAAAGCACCTTTTAAGCACCAAGGACCACACTTCATGCTGTTCCCGGAAATGAAAGAGGCATTTAAATGGGTGGCACTTCAGTGTCCATCACTTCCCAGCACACAACCTGCACAACACTGTATTGGCAACTACCAAAGCTGGCTTCCCAACATTTCTGATTCAAGTCTCATGTAGCCCAGAGGCCAGTGTCTGATTAAAATAAGTATATATCCACGGTCTTTCTCTAAAGGCTGGCTGCCTGTATTACATGAATCTAAAGATCCTTTCAGAAAGAATGAAATGACTTATTGCCAGTAAATATTATTATTTACTGTCTATATTAGTTATTAGTTATTAATAGTATTAATAGTTATTTAATACAATTAAAGCAATTCTATTTATCACTTGTAGTGATACAAAAGCCTGTCCCAAATAGGGGTGTAAATCAACGCTACTCTGTATCTGTTTAGTGCTACAAAATTCATATCTGTATTTATATTCTGATTTAAACTAGAATGAGCATGGTCTAGATTGGAAAGGTGTTTTTAAAATGTTTTATTATATATTTATTTTAAACGTGAATCCTACTGAAGAAAAGGGGCTGTGGGAAAAAGAAGCCCTTTTTCACTCAAGTTTCATTCAATGTGTGTGTCAATACAACAATGTCTTTGAACAGGAAAGTGTTGTTTATAGTTTACAAAATTAACCATGTAATATTATTTTATCAGAGTTACAGAGTTACCAATTTCAGTAAACACAGATTATGGCAAACAACGGGAAATTAAAGTACAGACAGTGTACCTATAATGTACAGAATCTGTTTTAAGATATATTGCAGAGATTGGGTGAGGGAAAGAGATTTATGGAGTGGATAATGGCCAAGAATTGCAGATACTACAAATCAGAAATGCGTGCACACAACTGTTTAGACTGAGAACAAGATGCAAAATGCATCTCCTTAATCCAGAGCCTAACTTTTTGGGCTAGATTCAGATCTTTTGTTGTGCAGTTTTTGATATGTAATTGGGATGGGAATTTTGCTGAGCTTTGCCTAGAAGTTTCTCATACTGACGTATGAACACGTATAGAGTTCTTATGCTCCATTAGCAACTTGAAAAAAAACATGTTTGGTCAGATTTTAACAGCAAAATCTAATTATTTTGTGAAAGTTCTGTTTCTGGTATACAAGTCTCTCCCAATACAAGTGTATAGGAACAAGGACTTGTACAGCTGAAAATAACTGCCTGAGAGTGTTGCCAAGATGGACACCAAGCGGACAGATGTAGTACTTCAAGATGCCAGCATTATTTGACTCAGAGAGAAATACCATGAATATATTCAATGCCTTGTATTGTGTTTCACACTTTAGATTACAAAGCAACAACTGACTTTGTAATAAAAAAAAAAAAAATGATTTCAACATTATGTAAGGAATAAAACACGTAGGCACACACTGATATTGGGAAAATAATCAACAATGGGCTGGTGGCATCATGTGAAGCGGAGATACAACCCTGAAGTTGATTCTTTTCATACAACAGCACATTCTGAAGTTTTTTATGGCTATACTACAACAGTTTCCCAATGATTACATTGATAATTAATTAAAAATCAACATCTTGTACTTTCAGTTTATATGTATGTTTAAAATTGTGGAATGACCTTAAACCAATTTAGTTTCTGTTATTATTTCTAACAGCTATAAACAGTTGTTCTTTCACCAGCCTCTTTGTTTTTCTCTTTCTTGAGGTTAGACAAAGGTTAGAGAAAATTTCTCATGTTGTGAGATAACAATGAGATGTTATATGTTTCAGATATCATCAAAGGTTAAATCTTCTAAAATTAAAATGCAAATAAATGTCGTACAGAAGCATGTACTTTTTTTTGACAACTTTTTATGATGATGCCTATGCACAAGAAGGATATAAGCTGTCACACAAAGCAAAGCAACATTCAGATATCCATCAGCAGCTGTGTATGTTCTTGACCCATGAAAAATGCAAATGGGGTGTGTGTGTTTCTGTGTGTGTGTCAATGCTTGTGTTAGCTTTATAGGAGAAACCACATTCTGCAAGGGTGCAAACACAGTATAAAGGTGCAGGGTCACACACATGCAAATGATACTATTTGAGATAATATACATCAGAGGAGGTTCTGGGGTTGTCAGACTCAGAGTCAGTCTGCCATTTTCAGCCAATCTGCTGTGAAATGGAAGTTCTGCTGATGGCGGTCCTTCTCAATGCTTTCTGCTTACATCAAGGTAAAATGTTCTGTGCTTGACATTTCTTTGCCAGGCTAAGATTCATAGTTAGAGTGTGTCGTTGCTTTACATTTGAAAGTTAGTCACAAAAAAAGAAATACTTTCTCTTTTCAGTTTTTTCCCTTGTGTTCAGTACAGTGATTACATGTACATAGTTCTTATTGACTTATTGAAGTAAAAATAGGATTAAATAACTGGTTATACACTTCAAAAACAACTGCCACAGTGCCACATGAAAAACAAGTCTTTGTAAATCTGTAAATATGTCATTATGCACTTTGCAAGAGCACTGCTTTAGTGCATTACAATAGCTGAAATGAAAGCAATAGTTGCAGTGTGTAAACATTAGTTCAGCAAACTCCACTAACACAGAGTATGTTTATTATTAATAAATATTCAGACATGACACTTTAAACAGATTATATGAGCAGTTTACCCTACTATAAAATGTTCTATTTACTATCCAACCTTAAAGCTGGTTTAGTATGCTTGTATCTGAACCTTAATTATATTGTAATATTATATATTAATATAGACCATTCTGTTACAAAATCAGCCATTACACTTGTTTTTAAGTAACATTATACAATGTCTTCTTTGACGTCTTCTCATGTTTCAAGTGTGAGCCCCTTCCTCAGGAAGAGTGATTTCTTTACACAGAATATAAAGATATTATATATGGATTTGGTCATCTTACAAAACAATATGTCGAACACAAAATATATATTTTTCTACACAACCATGGTCTGTTTATTCAAACTGTAAGTTGACATGTGGATAAAAGAGGCATTTCTTTTTGAAACCGTGTTACCGTGTACTATTTTACAAAGTAACGTTGTGTATCATTGTACCACGTTTTAACAGCTTTGCGTAACACATTGGTAGAGTGTATACAAACATCAAAATCTGAAATACATTTCATTTTTTATAAATTAAAAACATTTATTATTATAATGGTATTATAATAAATATTCAGACTTTACACAGATTATATCCAATGTTCTATCTACTATCCAACCTTTTAAATGGACTTTAATGTTTGTATCTGTATATATTATATAGCAACACACACATACATATATATACATCTACAGCAAACAGCCATTACAGTTGTCATTTAAGTAACGTTACGTCTTCTTTGACGTTTTCTCATATATCCAGTTTGAGCTTTTTTGTAAGGAAGAGTGATTTCTGTAAACTGTATATAAGATCTTATGGCTATATTGATTCCAAGTGTAATGAATGCTTTGTAACACAATTGACACACTACACATCCATATCTCACAACAGCAACACTTTTTTCAATTGTTTACGCACAGTTTACACACACACACACACACACACACACACACACACACACACACACACACGTGATGCCTATTTATGTATTTATCTCATACACACTAGTGATGCTTATTTACTTATTTATCTCATACACACTAGTGATGCTTATTTACTAAATATACAATCTGAAAATTCAAGTTAATACAAGATAAAATAAAATAAAAACTAAAGGACAAGAAATACCCATTTTAGATGGAATGTATTCTCCGTCGTTTGCTTTTCTTGCGTCAGTTTGCAAGGTGTAAAATAAAAGAAAAATGTTTTCTACTAGTACAAAATTAAACGTACTAATTCTACATTAACTACACGCTAAAGATTTTTGTGTACAACCGTCATTTTATAAATAAGGTTCACAAAACATTTAGAAACATTGTTATGTTATTCACTAATTTAATGTTTGAAGAAACACTTTTAAGACCATTTATGTATGAAATTATTACTTATCGTTGTGCTGATATCTTCAAACTCATATGATATAATATGACACGGAGAGAAATGTCACATTGCACAACTGCTAATGATATGTTCCATTTACTTTTTAACACATACATTATGGTGGTTACATTTGATATATACCTCATACGTATTATAGAAGACACCCAGCACAACTTTTCAATTAATCTATTAATATTAATACACGGTAAAAAAAAAAGAAAAAAAAAAAAAGTCCAATTACAAATGTGAACAAGGGAACTCCAGCTTTTTTTCTGTAATACATATTTTTGAAAATGTGGGTTTATATTTATTTATTCATTCATCATTTTTTAAAACTTTTTTTTTAATTTTTACACAATTCTATTTTTTGTTTTAGGACTCCAGGGTGCAGCGATTTCTTATAATGAAAATGGGACCTACACTAACAGAAGTGACGAGCTTGTGAAGAAACAGCGTAAGTGTTATCGCTGCTAAAATAAACACTGCACTTTTGGTTAAAAAATAAATAAATAAATATCTGTCTTTTTGGATAATTTCTAAATTAATTTCAGTAAAGAAATCCAGAAAAAAAGATAACATTTTTGTTACCAAAATTATTAAGAAATACTCTATTGTTATAAATGCATTTAACAATATGTCCATAAAATCACAATGATTAGATATTAAAAGGATGGGACTCAACAACGATGACACATTTCATTGTGCATGTAGACAATAATGGGAACATTCGTGCTGCTATAATAGTGTGTTAATCCAAGATTTGCACTATAAAGGACCCTGTGTGAATTGTCTCTACAAAATCTCACAGCATCCCATTAAGAAATTACTGACTACACACCCCTTCCAGCTTCATTTCATTTGCAATAACATCAACATTCACTAATATTGCACATCTGCCATTCAGGCTCTGCGTCCTAACAAAAATCTTGCCTTGGTGCCTTTAATGCTACAAACCTTCTTTTAAAAAAAGGAAAGAATAAGTTTTCCCCAGTGTCCCCCGTGCCACAGGTTGACATTTCCACAGGAAGTGACTCACGGGATGTGGCTGTGTTGCAGTTTATTTCTTGCAACACAGCATACACAATGCTATTGTAAGTGTCAAAAAAAAACCCTTTACCTTCTTTATTAGAAATTAAAGTAACTGAACCACACAGCAGATAATCAAATAACATCCTTCTACCTCTCAGCAAGCACATGTTTTTCATATATTACTGTACACAAGTTTTAGAAAGCTCAAAAATTAACTCAAATATGAAAATATTCATCTGGATACAAGAACTGTGTAGGTGTTGGTTATGCAATAAACCACACAGAAACTATGTTCAAGTGAGCTGTCTAGATACTCCTTTAGCTGTAAGCATTTGCATGGCATGCAGTGGGCTATCTATCTGATCTTGAGGAAAAGTTTGAAGAGAAAAGTTCTATAGGGTGTGCTGCAGTTAAGAAACAATTTTTCCGGAGAGGCAAAACAGAAGAGATTGCAATATTTAAAAGGCCAAACGCGAACAGAAAAAATCTTCTGAAGTGCAGATGGCACTCAAATTGAGCTTTTTGGCTCATAAAGACAAGTATGTTAAAAGAATAGCTGAATAGAAGTATGCTGATCTCCGTCTGTAGTCTCAGCTTTCTCATGTGTCTGGGAGTGTATGTTAGCAATAATGTAATGCACCTGAACAAAATCAATAGAATGATTAATGCAGAGAAATGTAAACTCCTGTAAAGCCCTTATTTTATAAATACATTGTTAAAGTAACTTGTCCTGTGTAATAAGCATATTACTGTCTATTATGTTGCAGAAAAAAATGTTCGTGTTCATTTTTCAGTCCGTACAGGATTTCGGAGTGCTTTTTTCTGATGGTTGCAGCCAAAAATGCCCGATTTTGTTGCTTTTTCTTTTTCTTTTCTTTTTTTGTTGTTGCTTTTTTTTTTTTTTTTTTTTTTTTTTAGAAAAACTACTCGAATTGGCAAAATCGCAATTGCACAAAATTGTTTTGCACGGTCTTTCGCAGTGATGTTTGTTGGTAAATGAGACCTTTTAGGTGTACTCATGTTTGACGCACGTGAATTGAAGAGGCTGAATGCGCCTTGTGATGACGTCACGTTACACGTCTTGGCCCAAATCTGAGGAAAATCTGCAGTCATTTTGAATAATTGCAAGCTCCTCGGAATACTGTAGAGTTTGCTTGATTTTGTGTTAATTTCTGCAATCGCTAAATCCTGGAGGAACTGATTTCCTGTTACTGAAAATGGGACACATAACATTACGTTGGCCACCTCAGACCCGGATTCCAACATGAATTCAACCAAAGTGACAAAATGTCTGTAAACTTTTATTGTATTCTATTGTATAATAATAATTGCATTATTGTATTCTATTCATTGTTGTTTTTATCTAGCCAAATAAGATGTGTTCTTCAAAGTAATAAACAGCTGTTATCCAAATATCTTTAAATATTATATTCTCAGGATTCTTTGGCCAGAGGTGGAAAGTACTTAACTAGCCTAAACATATTACCTGAATTCAAAATTCATACCTTCACCATACCTTAGCAATGTCATGACATTTTCATTCCGTATACCTGTTACAAACCTCAAAGATCATGACTCAAACAATTTTTTCTTTTGGTGGGCTCCCAATTCAACCAGTGCCATTTATGTTAACTTCATGTACTGTATTTAAAACAAAAGAACTGACTATTAGTCTCCCTTGCTCTTCATACATTAAGATTAAGAAACCTGTCTCATGGCAGACTTGTATTTCTGACATTGGGTTATGTCTCTTTCTCAGCGAGGCAGTTTGTGCAGTTGACTGGAGGCAATGACCGCTGTGCAGGTCGGGTGGAGCTGTTTGGCACTGGAGGCTGGGGCACAGTGTGTGATGATGGATGGAACTTAAAAGGAGGAGATGTGGTGTGTGAACAGCTGGGCTGTGGCACTGCTTTATGGGTAACGGAGGCTGGTGATATTGGCCCCGGCTCTGGTCCTATTTACATCAGACAACTAAATTGCAATGGGACAGAGAGAAACCTCTGGCAGTGTGAGACTATACTAGATGAAGGCAAAAACTACTGCGGCCACAAGGAGGATGCTGTAGTGGTGTGCTCAGGTACTGATCAGGGACACCTTCAAAAGAAACACCAATACATAAATTCTTGTCTATAAATATTTAGTAAGAAGTAGATAGTAGACGATCACGTAGACCAATGTGACATCTGAGATTTACCATCAGACAAGTTTCTGTGCCTGAAAACAGTCTCAGCTTGCAGTGACTACTAGTTAACTCTATTTAAAATCCATGGACTGCAGAATGGCCTCTGTTACAATTACTGTACTGCTGATTGCTGACTGACAATGACCAAAAGAACACTATTCTTTATTCAAATGCATTTCAAAATAATCACATGTATTTCCTCTCAATAAGGAAGTTCCTACAGACCGGCTATCACAATGAATACATTCATGCCAGATTTCACAAACTGGACAACAGGTGAAGCCTACATTCTGTCACTTGAAACAATAATGAAGCAATAACATATTTAATTTCACAAAGAGAGCGTGAATTGGCAAGCACCTTTCTGTGTTTAGAATCAGAGTTATGCTGAAAGGTGATCTGAGAAGTGCAGTGCTCTGTTTCTTTTTAGAAACTGTAATAGAGGTAGCTGCTGAGGACAACCATGATGGGATTTCAACACCAGTCCTGGGTTGCATTGGTCTCTCTGTCACTCTGTTCTTACTGCTGGCTTTAAATGCTGCTCAATGTGCACACCGCAAAAGACGAAATGGCAAGTACACGCAATCTCCTCTAATCTTTTCAGTGTCTTGGTTTGTATTAGCAGCATTTCATGACTGAGGTTAGAATAAAACAAGGTTTCACTGCACTAGATACATGTCTTTGTACTGGCAGACCCACTGCAAAATAATGACCCCATATTGCAGTAACATCAGACAAAAATGTGAATATCAATGAAAAGGAATCTCTCTTTTTGTCTTCCATGATGATTTTGTTCTACTTCCTACACTGTTGTTTCAATTTAAATTCTACAAAAGGAATGTATCTCCTTGAGCCGACCATGTGGGACGAAGTTCAGGAAAAAAATATCTGCTTATTGTACCCAAGTTGCCAAGAATCACACCTTTAGGTCCGATTTAATCAAATCTTAAATTATAACTACTGCAAATAAAAGGTAGATTTTATCTTAATCCAGGTTCACACTGTACGATTTTGGCCATGATTTGGTCGTCTGAGACAAATTTTGAGAACCTAAAAGATTCCGATAATCCTAGGCCAAAGTCTGTAGTCCTTGATCGCTAGTTTGACGAGTTCCCTGACAACGGATTAACGGCCGTTGAAATAAAATTTTTTCCTCTGATTAAATTCTGGCAGTGTCAGAAGATTTGAGGCACAGTCATGTAGTGTGGCTTCTCCTACTCCGTACGTATCTTCTTGCATGCATCCGTTTTTCACATCTTGACTGTCTGACATTAATCATAACTGAGATCCTACAGTGTGACATGACTTACCACGAGAATCATGTTCGTATAGACAAGTAACAGTCGCAAAGGACTATTAAAAATCACACAGTGTGCACACGGCTTCAGTTTAAGTTATTTGACTTGAAACCACATTTGTATTTATAACCACTAAAGTGCAAGTTTTTCCAGGGTTTCAAAATACTACAACAGTGAAACATAGTGATGCAACACCGGTGAAAACCTGTAATGAATTCCGATAACAATTTTTCTGTGAAACAAAACAAAAGAAAAAATTCTGGAGAAATCATAATCCGTCCTTAGACTTTCCTGGCAGAAAACTTAAAGGAACAGCCTCAGTTCTAACTGGTAATGTATAAATAATAGTTTTTGTAATTTGGTATTTACACCATATGGTGCCTACAGGCAACAGCTACACTAGACCAAAGATTTGTGGGCCCCAGCCCAACTCACGCATATGTGGAACTTCCAAGTCAAGTCAATTAAATTCAAGTGAGTTTGAAATTTCAACCTTATACAACTAGTACAGTACACAAAGAAATGAAAATGTTTCTCCAGCACCATGGTGCTACATAAACTAACACTTGACTACAAGAGACTACAGAGAACTAAATAAGACCTACACATTTCTACACAAAATGCATGTGCAAAATGTGTACAATCAGCACAAGACAGTACAGTAACTACTAAAACAGGACAATAGGCAGGGTAAGAGACAATGTAGCGCCGACCAGTACACAGTTCTAGTGTGGAAGTGTCAGATATAACAAGTAGTTCAAAAGAATAACAATATAATAAAAATGCTGTGAATGTAAACATAACATAATATGACATAGTATAAAGCAGATAAGCTTAAACCATACATGGACATAGCAGTTATTGCAGTAGCAGCCAGGTAGAGAGTATAGTAGTGACAAGAATTTAAATACTATTTAAAAAATAAACAATAAATAAATTTAAAAAAAACTATATATTTATACTGTCCCTAAACTGTTGCCACAAATTCGGGAGCACAGAATTGTACTGTGTAGGATAGACAAAGTTTAGGTCTTCTCATGGTATTTTAAATCCCTGACAATAGTATTTAATATCTTAATCCATGCTTCATATTCATATATATTCATTCAGCCCTGTTAAAAACGGGTGCCAAGTTGAATGATTTTTTTCTTCTTTTTCCTTTAAAACAGCTTTTGGAAGCCCATGGCTTTCTTGGCCAAATATTATACTATGGTATTATGCAAAAACAATGCTTTTCAGACCCACATTTACATCCTCAGTGCATACAGCATGGGTGATTCACCAAATACATTATGACTCCCACACAACCATAGTGTTCCAGACAAGAGAAGAAAAGAAAAGCTTTCATGCTCTCACTGCTGTGTATGGTCTGTGGTTCTACATCAGTCTGCTACATGAAACTCAACTTGTATAATACTGAAATTGTGGTGTTTTTGAACAAACAAGTAGGAATTGCGGAAGCTTCATTAAGTAAAGGCTTATTCTGGGCAATTTACCTGGTGACTTCTTATGTTTTGCTATGGAATTATTTTGGTGTTATATAGTGAAGAACAGCTCTTTGACTTTTTAAAACAGTAGTAACAAATGCAGTACTAACAAAAAAAACACCCTAGTTTGTGCAAACTCATTAATTAATGGACACGTTTTGGAGTTACACAATTAAATTAACTGTCAAAAATTTATGGTATGTGATGCTTACAATATGCAGCTATTCTAAAAATTCTTTCCCACAGGAGGAACTGAAACCATAAGACCATCACAAGCCTCACGGCGAGACAATTCTGACACTTCAAGTGAATCTGATTTTGAACGTTACTACAACCCTGACCCTCCACCTACTACTGTGAATAACAATGAGCACAGTAAGATTCTACTCATCTTGACAAAGAATTGTGTTTAAAAATCTCAAATATTAAAGAATATTTGTTTAAAAATCACAAAGAGATTAAATCCTCAGCAACTCTGAAGTCCTATACATTTGCCATTATCACAGAACAGATAATAATGATAAATGTGAAGTCTGGCCAGTGGATGATTTTTGCCAGACTAACAAGGCCATACACTGAGATGAGTAATTTTATTTTAACAAGTTTAGATGATACTCAGCGTTGGCGATTGCAATCAAGAACAAGGAAGAGTCTGTGAAGAAAGAAATTCTGTATAAGCCAAGTTTTAAGACACTGCGTAGGTTCCCCAGACAAAAATCAGTCTCATTTTTTCTTAATGCAATGGATATAAAAACCCTACAGACCACTGATAAAATGGCAGGTTTTTGTGATGTAAAAAAAAAGGAACCAAAGATAAATCACATCAGAAATTCTTCTACCCTCAATGTGAAATTACAACATATAAAAATTAAGTGAGTTACAATTATTTTATTGGGGGGGGGGGACTTACAATAACTTGGTTGCACAAGTGTGCACACTATTTTATAATTGGGGATGCAGCTGTGTTCGGAATGAACCAATCACATTCAATCTCATGTTCAAAATGAATTACCATACAGCTGTCAATGAAATTAGTCTGATTAATCTTTCTCACAAAAATCATCATGGCTCAACTAAACCCCCCAAACCATGTGGCAAAATGTGTTATGGTCTGATGAGACCAAGTCCAAAAGGTAAAACACCAAAAGAACACCATATCCACGGTGAAGATTGGTGGTGGCAGCGTCATGCTTTAGGACTGCTTTTCTTCAGCCAGAACTGGGGCTTTATCAAGGTGGACGGAATCATGAATAACTGCAAATACCAGTCAATATTAGTGTAAAACATTCAGGTGTCTGTTAGTAAGCTGAAGATTAAGTGGAATTTTACATTTCAAAGCATGCATCTAAGCCAACAAAGGAATGGCTTAACCAAAAGAAGATCAATGCTTTTGAATGAATTAGCCAGAACCCAGACCTGAAGACAACTAAAAATCTGTGGGGTGACCTGAAGTGGGCTGTGCACAAGAGATGCCCTTACAATCTGATGGATCTAGAATGTTTTTGCAAGAAATAGTGGAGAAATATTGCCAAGTCAAGATGACAAACTGATGGACTCTTATGCAAAAAGACTGTCGTGTTAAAATTGAAAGGTTCTTAATCTAAATATTAGTTTAGGTATGTGCACACTTATGCAACCCGGTTATTGTACATTTTTTCTTCATCCCTAAAATGATTCTTATTGTTTTTCACTTGGGTTGCATTTCACAATAAAGCTAGAAAAGGTTCTGACATGATTTATTTTGGTTACATTTTTTCACATCACAAAATCCTGCCATTTTAACATGGGTGTGTATACTTTTCATTAAATGTACTTGTTTACATCTACCCCTACCTTAACAAAAGAACCAGTTTTGTTAGGTAAGGATTCCACCAGAGTCTGCAGAACTTTTTCCCAAAAGTATTGGAACAGCAAGGCCAATTCTTTTGCTTTTTGCTATACACTGAAGACATTTGGGATTGAGATCAAACGATGGTTGAGACAAATGAGGTCAGATCAGAATTTCGGATTACATTTCCTGATATTTCCATGAAGATGTGTTAAACAGCTTAGAACATGGCACAATTAGTAGAACACCACCCAATTTTTATGTGAGCAAAAGTATTGGAACAGATGGTCAAAGTAAATAACACTTAATATTTGATTGCATATCCATTGCTTGGTATAAATGCATCAAGCCTGCGACCGACTAAAATAAACAAACTGTTGCATTAATTTTTTCCCCCCCAAGCTTGTACCACATCTACTTTCAGTTGTTGTTTGTTTAAGGGGTATCTCCATTCAGGTGGAGAAATGCATGCTCAAATGGGTTAAGGTCTGGTGAACAGTGTATTGTGAGACCTTCATTTCTGCCCTGCAGAGGTTATTGTTGATGTCACTGACTGATGTTTTGTGGTTTTTCTTCAAAACTCTCACAATGATTGTGTTATCAGCCCCTGTTTTCCTTGGTCGACCTGTTCAATGTCTGGATTTTTGGAAACCACTGGTGTACTTTCTTTGTCAAGACATTCCAAACTGTTGTATTGACTATTCACAATGCTTGTGCAATGGCTCTGATAGATTTTCTCGCATTTTTCAGCTTTAGAATGGCTTGCTTTTCTCCCGTAGACAGCTCTCTGGTCTTCATATTGGTTTATCCTTTTTAACAACAAACACCCTTCCCAAGCAAAACCCAGGGCTCAAACCAAGTGTAGATATTCAGAGCTATTCATTGTTTAAACAATCACTCTAACAGGCAACACCAGGGCAACAAGAAGCACCTGTAAGTTACATGTCCCAATATTTTTTGATCACTTGAAATGGGTGGGTTAAAAACTATTCTAAATTATTTAATACATCTAGATGTAAAAATCTGGAAATGAAAACTGAAATTCTGGTCTATCTTTTCATATTCATCTTTTGATCTCAAACTCAAATGTCTTTGGTGTATAGCAAAAACAACAGAATTCACCGTGATGTTCCAATACTTTCAAAGGGGACTACATAAATTTCACTATATGGTTCTATTAAAAGAAATGTTCAATGTTCACTACTGATTACTTTTTCCAATATGTATAGCTCATGCCCTTGATTCAGAGAGCACATCCTCAGGGGAATGTTATGAAATAACAGAAACTGAAACGGAGAACCTTTTGAATCCAGGTCTGGTGATAAAACTGTCTCTTCTACTGTGCCTTTAGCACCTGCATGATATTTTTGTTGTGTTAAGCAAAATAGATTATAATGCCTTTGTTTTTATTCAAGCTGTTAACCAGTTTTATCCTGAGCACTGCATACAGATGACACCTTTGCACAATACCAGTGAACCAGCTAAAATTGACTGTAAGTAAATTGGTCTTTTTTACTTAATGATATAATACTGTTGAAATCCCATTGAACACTGCAGCGAAACTTCTACACTCTCTGCTGTAGCAGCGGACTCGTTTGATTCGGACAGCACATGCTCTGGAGAATGCTACGAAAACACAGCAAATGCTGAAGCTTGTCTCCAGACACGTGAGCTCGATATTTAACTGAACACTAAAAATCATCCTTACGTTACGTCATATCTTCAGTGAAGTGAAGTATGTTAGAAAAAGTCCCAGCTTATAACTTCAGACATCATGTCTTGTTTCTGTCTTAAAGTGGAGGGAGACCCATTACTTCCTGAGCAGCCCCCCCTGAGTCACCCCAAACCTCAGATGGCAGGAAACAGCAGTATTTCCCACCCATACTCCACTGAACAAGGTACTTCTCCCATGTGCAGCAACATCTCTGTTGTTTTTCATCGACTGACTCAGACAGAGATACTGGCTCATGCAGAAGGCCAACGCTGAAAGAATTAGGCAGCAAAGTTAATTTATTTTACTACCTCAAGTCTCCTAACATAACACAAAAACACTCACCAGCCACTTTCCATTTACAGCATTTAGAAGATGCCCTAATCCAGAGCAATTACAGAAGTGCTTTGTTGTCTCTACCAAAAACCCATCATCAAGCTAGTTCACTAGTTCAGGGCCTAAGAGTACCATAAGTCTCAAAATCCAGTTCAGTGTATAGTACAAAGAGAAATTCAAGTGCATATTAAAGAAGTGGAGTGGATATAAAATGTCTACACACACCACTGTTAAAATTTCAGACTCAGACTTTTGTGATATAAAAACTTAAACCAAGATAAATCATATAAGATCTTTTTCTACCTTTAATGTGATATAGCAACAAACGTCAAAAACAATAACCTGACTGCATGAGTACGACTGTGCTCAGAATCAACCAATCACATTCAGTGATGTGATTCTGATTAACACCAAATTAAGACTAGCTGTTTCTGTAGGATTTTCTTGACATGATCTTGGTTTCATCCGACTGTTGAAGCCATGGTCCACAAAGAGCTTACAAAACATGAAAGGGATCTCATTGTCAAAAGGTACCAATCAGGAGAGGGGTACAAAAGAATTTTAAAAACATTAGATGTAAAATGGAAAACCATGAAGGCAATCACATTACCAAGAACATAAGTTACCAAGTGACATTACCAAGAACAGAAAGTCCCTCAAATATTGATGAAAGAATGAGATGAAAACTTATCAGAGAGGCTGCCAAGAGACCTACAACAACATATTCTTCATATGTCTGGGCTGTGGGGCAAAGTGGCTCAATGGCAGACTTTTCTCACAAAAAAATAAATAAATAAATACACCCAAGCCCACCTAAATCACCTCAAACTATGGGACAACTTGTATTATGTTTTAATGAGACCAAAGTAGAACGTTTTGGACATAATTCTAAAAGATATGTTTGGTGCCATAAGCCAGGTTATCACCCAAAGAACACCATACTCATGGTGAAGCACGGTGGTGCCAGCATCATGTTATGGGGCTGCAGACCTCTGCTAATTTAACAGTGGTGTGTGTAGACTTTTCATATCCACTGTAGGTCTTCAATCTTTGGTTGAAGAGAGCCAGTTACTCAGCTGTTCAGACAACCAGGAAATGTTTGTTCCACCACCTGGGTGCCAGGATAGAGAAGAGCACTGAGGTCCAGTCTCAAAATGATAAAGACATTGAACAAGCACCTGATTGGCCTGTGGATAGAAATGGTCAGTTCTGAGGCTACAGTGGGCACAGTCTCTGTGAAACTAGACAGTTAAAGATTAGAAAAAGACCAGGAGTGGAACCTGATGCGCTCTTCTGCTAATTTAGCAGATTCAAAACAATTCCTCAAGTTTTCTACAGGATTGAAGTCCTGTGATTCTACAGGCCAGTAGTGTCCTTGTGTCTTATAATGCATGTTTAACAATTAACACAAATAATTGATTCTATGTACCATACAGTTATAATCCTGGAACATAGTAGTACCTTGTTGTGTTCTGTTTGGACTTGAAGCAATGCCTTGTGGTGGCAGAATTGGTGCAAATAAGGACCACATATAGCAATAAAATCACACAGTATATATGAATCTATCAATGATATGGAACTGGTGTTTTGTCCTCCATTCACAGTTAGTTCTTCTTGTTACATTGTTATACATATTTGAATAGTTGAGCTCATGCTTTGATTCAGAGAGTAAATCCTCAGGGGAACGTTATAAAAACATGGAAACTGAAACGGAGAACCTTTTGAATCCAAGTCTGGGATTAAAACTGTCTCTTCTATTGTCCCTGAAACACCTGCATGGTGTTTTTGTCGTGTTAAGCAAAATAGATTATAATGCCTTTGTTTTTATTCAAGCTGTTAACCAGTTTTATCCAGAGCACTGCATACAGATGACACCTTTGCACAATACCAGTGAACCAACTAAAACTGACTGTAAGTAAATTGGTCTTTTTTACTTAATGATATAATACTGTTGAAATCCCATTGAACACTGCAGCGAAACGTCTACACTCTCTGCTGTAGCAGCAGACTCGTTTGATTCGGACAGCACATACTCTGGAGAATGCTACGAAAACACAGGAGTGAATACTGAAGCTTGTCTCCAGACATGTGAGCTCAATATTTATTTAACCTAACACTAAAAATCAGCCTTACATCATATCTTCAGTGAAGTGTAGTATGTTAGAAAAAAATCCCAGCTTATAACTTCAGACATAATCTCTTGTTTCTGTCTTAAAGTGGAGGGAGACCCTTTACTTCCTGAGCAGCCCCCCCTGAGTCACCCCAAACCTCAGCTGGCAGGAAACAGCAGTGTTTCCCAGCCATACTCCACTGAACAAGGTACTTCTCCCATGTGCAGTAACAACCCTGCTTAAAGTTGTCTTTTCTCGACTGACTCAGACAGAGATACTGGCTCATGCACAAGTTTAATGCTGAAACACTTATTATTGACCATATGTACAGTACCATTTAAAAAGGTGCACAATTAGGCAGCTAAGTTCATATTTTCTACTAAGTGAAATATGTGAACTTCACAAATAGGAACACGCATACTCCAGCTCATTCATGGTATTAACCAATCAGCCAATCATGTGGTAGCAGCCCGGTGCATAAAATCATGCAGATACAGATCTAAAGCTTTAATTAATGTCCACATCAAACATCAGAATGGAGACAAATGTGATCTCACTAACTGACCATGGCATGGTTGTTATTATTAGAATGGCTGGTTATAAACTGCTGATCTCCTGGGATTTTGACACACAACAGTCTCTTGGGTTTACACAGAATGGTGCGAAAATCATCCAGTGAATGGCAGTTTTGTGACAGTCCAGACTGACCACGCAGTCCAGCTGATAGGAAGTCAGTAACCCTGGTAATCTCTAAAACCATGTTAAGCAGAAGACCATCACTGAACACACAACATGCTGAACCTTAAGGTAGATGAGCTACAACAGCTGAAGGTCGGATTGCATTCAACTTCTGTCAGCCAAGCACAGGAATCTGAGACTACAGTGGGCACAGACTCACCCAAATTGGACAGCTGAAGATTGAAAAAACATCATCTAATCTTTTTCCAATTTCCAAGTTTGGGTGAGCATTCTCAGTGGATGTTTAACACCATTCTCTCTAGAGCAGGGGTGTTCAATCTTATCTACAATGGCCCAGTGTGGGTGCAGGTGTTCATTCCAATCAAGCAGGAGCCACACCTGATTCCACCTGTTTAATCAGTTGATCTTAGGTTTCAATAGACTCAGGTGTGGCTTCTGCTTGGTTAGAATGAAAACCTGCACCAACACCGGCCCTTTCCAGATATGGTTGGACACCCCTGCTCTACAGACTGTTGTACATATAACTCCTACAGGGATCAGCAGTCTCTGATATACTCAAACCAGCTCCTCTGACACCAACAACCACGCCATGCTTAAGGTTACTGTGAATTAAGTGTATTTTGTATGGACTACTGCAATTACCTTTCCTTTGTAGATGACAGCAGCACATCATCTGAGGAAGCTTATGAAAATGTTGCAGAACTAGAGGGGATTTACTTTGCTAGAAGTGAACAATCAGTCCACTCCTCTTCAGACAGTGACTATGATGAAGTCGGTAATTGGTGAATGCTGAAACCACTGATACTGACAAGCTCAGATCGAAACAGTACTCCAGGAAATGCTTGCTACCATATTTATTTAACATCTAGAGGTTACATTTTTAAAATAAAATCTTTCAGATTTTTTTCTATCTACATGTTTCTTTGGTCTCTTTTGAACCAAACAAAAGTATTCATGACATCCTACAACAGTTTAAATGAATATAAATTAATATATACAGATTTGTAACACATTATATGTTTAAGAAATTATGAAAGTTTCTAGTCAAAAACAGAATTTCAGTCATAAAAGCATTCAAACAGCACATGGGAATTTCCACTTAAGTTTCATTTATTTAACTTGGCTCTGTTGTAGTTAATGATTAATTCCTCTTTCAGCCGTTTTATAGATTTGACTATAACTGAGTGATTTCTAGTCTGTGGGGAAAAGCTTAGACACGTCACATCCATAATGTAAACACATTATAACATTCATAACAACTGATTTACTTAGTAATGTCCATGCCAAAACAACAACAAAAAGACACATTATGTTAATTTACCTCCTTCATTCTTATGAATGAATTAATGTGACTTCAGTTGTCTTTAAAAGTCAGTTTGTGGAAATGTCACTGCATACCACTTCACTCGAAAAATTTTATGTATCTGTATTACAGTGGTGTGAAAAAGTATTTGCCCGATTTCTTGTTTTTGTGTACATCTCATATTAAATTCTTTCAGAAATTAAAACAAAATCTAAGATAAAATAAAGGCAACACACAATACAGTTTTAAAATGAAAATGTTATTTATTGAAGTAAAAAAAAGTTATCCAGTATGAACTGCCCCTGTAGTTACTAATTCCCCAAATCTATGTAACTGCATTTTTAATGGGGTTCAGCTGGACTAGACGCAACCAGGCCTGATTACTGCAAACCCTATTCAATCAAATCAACACTTAAATAGAACTTTTTCAACAGCCTGAAGTTGGTTAAAAGGTCTTACCCAGTAACACACTATGCCAAAGTTGAAAGAAATTCCACAAATGATGAAGAAGGTGATTGAAATACATCAGTCTGGGAATGGTTACAAAGCTATTTAAAAAGTTCTGGGACTCCATAGAACCACAGTGAGAGTCATTATCTCCAAATAGAAAAACTCGGCATAGTAGTGAACCTTCCCAGGAGTGGCCGACCTTCCAAAATTCCTCCAAGAGCACAGCAACTACTCATCCAGGAAGTCACAAAAGAGCCATGGACAACATCAAAGGACCTACAGGCCTCTCTTGCATCAATAAAAGTCACTGTTCATGACTCCACTATCAGGAAGACACTGGGTAAAAATGGCATCCATAGAAGAGTGGCGAAGTGAAAACCACTGCTAACCCAGAAGAACATTAAGGCTCATCTAAAATTTGCCAAAACTCACCTTGATGATCCTCAAACCTTTTGGGAGAATGTTCTGTGGATTGATGGTGGAACTGTTTGGAAGACAGTGGTCCTGTTACATCTGGCATAAACCAAACACAGAATTCCACAAAAAGAACATCGTACCTACAGTCAAGCATGGTGGTGGTAGTGTGATGGTGTGGGGATGCTTCAGTGCTTCAGGGCCTGGGCAACTTGCAATAATTAAGGGAATCATTAACTCTGCCATCTACCAGAAAATCCTAAAGGAGAATATCCAGTCTTCAGTGTGTAAGTTGAAACTCGAGTGCAACTGGATTATGCAGCAAGACAATGATCCAAAGCATAGTCCAAGAAGTTAGTGAAAGATTGATCTCCAGTTATTGGAAGCATTTGATTGCAGTTATTGCTGCTAAAGGTGGCACAACCAGATTTTAAGTTTAAGGGGGCAATTACTTTTTCACATTGGTGATAGGGGTTGACTTTTTTGCTTCAATAATATAAATAATATAAATAAATAAATAAATAAATAAATAAATAAATGAATGAATGAAAACTGTATTGTGTTTTTACTCAGGTTGCCTTTGTTTTACACTGTATTTTGTTTGAAGATCTAAAATGAAGATGAAGAATTCAGGATGGGGACAAATACTTTTCACACCACTGTATGTACATGAATATATCTTTTTATTAATATTAGACACTCAGTGCTGGAATGCGCATTGATCTAATGGGACATTAAAAACCAAACTTGTCTATTCCAACATATCATCTGACATGATCATCTGAGAAAAGGAATATAGAAAATGGCCATCTTCTTTTAAGTGGAGAGCACATAAGTATTGTTTTTTTTTTTTTAAATCCCTTTTGAATAGCTGCAACTTTGGAGTCTGTTATAAACATCAGCAAGCTGTGTGTTGGCCACAAATCCACTTGAGCTTAGGAACGTGTCTGAGTTCAGACAGCATAAAGGCAGAGTGCCAGCTACACTGGCAGGCATACGCCCGAGCGCCTTGCCTCCTCTTTAGCTTCACTCGCAACTTGTTACAGTCCGGCATGTTGTTTCTACAAGACACAACATAAAGTGTTAGAAGTATGAACAGACACACACAAACATCTCTGCAATTAAACCTGTGAATTTTCCAAGCATATAATTTGATCATTAAAACAGACAGGGAGATAATTAAGCATAAAAGCAAAAATACCAAGCAAGTGGTGAAAAAATCTTGAGGTCAGCAATATACAAAACAATGTGTCTTGCCATGATGACCCTGCTAATTAAAAAAAATAAATAGGGATTTTAAAAAAATGAAAGCCCTTAGCTTCTAGTGGCATGATAGTCATCAGCAGTGATGTTATCTGTAACCACTTTCCTACATCTCATTCGCTTTCTGTACTTGGTGCAGTTCAGCTGGTGCTTGCCGCAGCTGGTTCTGACCAGAGTGGTTTATTCTGAAAAGTGTTGGACTTGCAGTGACATTTTTAACCAGCTATGCACATTAAGAGAGTCTGTATACCCGAGGCACGTACAAAATACACCACCACAGCATTTTGTGTGGGTAAATACATCGGAAAAAAACCTCCCCTTTGGCCCCTTCATTTAAGAACTTGCTCTGTTTAAGTATGTCACTGCAAGAAGTGTATAATGGAATAATTACAGATGCAATCATGTCATAAACAGATGATGAAAATAATACTGTTAGATGGTGAAAAAACAAAATAGAGCAACCAGACAAAGCCCACGATAAGAAAATGTTGCAGTCATGTGGACAATCTATTTATCAGAGTTGCTGCCTTTTGCATCTTTATGTTTCCATGTCAAAAAAATGTGTTCTTCTGTCACATTCCCTTACTGTATTATGGCATTTTTTTTTATGCCTAATTTTTTTTTTTTTTTTTTTTTTTACATTTTATTTGTGCAATGGGTGCAAACAAACAAACCCACAGGCTTGGCAGTTAAGGCTCTGGGTTACTGATTGGAAGGTCAGGGGTTCAAGCCCCAGCACTGCCAAGCTGCCACTATTGGGCCCTTGAGGTTAAGGGTTTGCCCTTAACCTTCTCTGCTCCAGGGGTGCTGTAACATGGCTGACCCTGTGCTCTGACCCCCAACCTCCTGACACGCTGAGTTATGCGAAGAAAATAATTCACATATGTATAATATGTGAGCAATAAAGACTCATTATCATTAAAAATCCATAATTCTCACAGATACACTAAACAAAGGAACAAATACAAAAAACTCATTTGTTTATCTGTGCTTAAGCACTTCAGCATGCATCGCTACTGCCCTCTCCTGGCTAAAGTGCACTACTCAATACTGCAACAACATACCTGAAAAACAGATAGTCACAGGAAGAGTCCCACTCCTGGTCATCAAACATGACGACACGAAAGTCACAAGATGTACATCTTATTTGGTCACAAGCCCTACAAAAATAGGTAACATGAACAATATTGTACTTGTTCCTTGTCTAATTATACACAGATCTAGCATAAACTTTGTACGTATTCGAAGAGGGAAAGTTTTGGGTCAAATCCTTTCTGAATGTGGATTTCCAGGAACATCAGCAATAACTACTAGAAGCGGCACGTTCATCTCAAATTTCAGTTAAAAGCTGGACGTCATGACTCTACATCCTCATTTGTGACACGGCACATATTTTATTAATTACTATTAAACATTACTGCATCAGAAACACTTGACAAAAAACAGAGAGTTCATAACAGACAAAGCTCGTAGTCTGTCTCTCATAAGTAGGCTCACATTGCATTCTCCAGAGCATGACCTGGAAGACGTTACTGTAACACTCACTTCTGCGTAACACTTGTTCCCACACCACATGCTGTAGAGCTTCCACCCAAATATACAGGGCAACACCTGTTTACAAACACAGAAGCACAAGTTATCTTTAAGACCATATGATGCATCTAATTAGACGTAATATTTTAGACCATCAGTGGAGGTTAACTTTGGGTAACACTTTAGTTTCCATTGTTTCTTCATTAACATGATTCAGAGCCATTAAATGATTAAATCCCTACACTATCCCTACCCTCAATATAAAAAAAAGCTTAGGGCTAATGTCGTATTAGGGCAATACATGCATAATAATAATAATAATAATAATAATAATAAACTTACTTCTTTAAAGCTGTATGAGAACAAGACTCCATAGCACAAGGTTTTGATAAAACAGGTCTCTGTGAATATGGGGAAATAAAAAAGAAAAAGAAAAAATTAGACAGTGTGCATGCTGATGTTCTCAAGTTATCCTGTATGCACTAAAAACCTTCACATACTCACGTGTGAACTGGAGGCTGGATAATCATCATCATTTAGTATTTCCTGAAGCACAGCCTCGATGTTATTGTCAACTCCTTCAACTTCATGTGGATTTGAAACTCTGGCATTAAATGAACACCTTAGTTTAGTGTTTTACAAAACAACAACAGCAGCAACAACAACATAAAAAATATACATTAAGTGGCCACATTATTAGACTTTATTTATTAGCCATTTTAACAGATTCACCCACTACTACAGATGTACTTTGTAGACATACAAGCATTCAATGTAGCCCATTTACATAACTTGTCAGCCATCCATGATGAGGGATCACTACAGACCAGATCATTTTGATCTTAGTCCTTTTAACCATGGCATGATTGTTGGTGCCCAATGGGCTGGTTGGAGTATTTCTATAACTGTAGATCTCCTGGGATTTTCACACACAACAATCTTTAGAGTTTACTCAGAATGGTGTAATGAAATAAAAACATCCAGTGACCAGCAGTTCTGCAGACAGAAACGCCTTGTTGTTGAGAGAGGGCAGCAGACAATGGCCGGACTTCTTCGAGCTGACAGAAAGGCTACAGTAACTCAGATAATCACTCTATACAATTGTGGTGAGCAGAAAAGCATCTCAGAATACACAAAACATCAAATCTTGAGGCAGATGGGTTACAACAGCAGAAGCCCACGTCGGGTTCCACTTCTGTCAGCCAAGAACTGAAAGCTGAGGCTGCAATGGGTTACCAAAACTGATTACCAAACTGGACAGTTGAAGACTGGAAAAATGTAGCCTGGTCTGATGAATCTCGATTTCTGCTGAGACACACAGATGGTCAGAATTTGGCAGCAACAGCATGAATCCATGGACCCAACCTGCCTTGTGTCATCAGTCCAGGCTGGTGGAGGTGGTGTAATGGTGTGGAGAATGTTCTCTTGGCACACTTTGGATCCGTACATACCAGTCAGTCATCGCTTGAATGCCACATCCATTTTGAGTATCGTCGTTGAACATGTGCATCCCTTCATGACCACAATTTATCAATCTTCTAATGGTTACTTCCTGCATGATAATGCATCACGTACCAAAGCAAAAGTCATCTCAAACTGCTTTCATGAACACGACAATGAGTTCAGTGTTCTTTAGTGGCCTTCCCAGTCACCGGATCTGAATCCAGTAGATCACCTCTGGGATGTGGTAGAACGGGTGATTCACAGCATGAAAGTGCACCTGGAAAACCTGCAGGAATTGTGGGAGGCAATCATGTCAAGATGGACCCGAATCTCAAAGTAATGTTTCCAACATCTTGTGGAATCCATGTCATGAAGAATTGAGGCTGTTTTGAGAGCAAAGGGAGACCTTACCCAGCATTAGTATAGTGTTTCTAATAAAGTGCTCAGTGAGAGCAGACTGTACAAGGGAGACGTTATATTACCTGGCTGCAGGACGAGATAACTAACGAATCAGGACCGCTACATAATAACAGGAAATTTAGCTAACTAGCTAGGAATCATAACATCTACAGCAAATGTACAACCTTGTTTATAATTGTTTATTATATTCAGTCAGGAAGCTATAGGGGCTATATGTCTCGTTTATGTGGTTCACTATCTACATCTGCCTAAAGACGGTTAACGTTAACACTGTGCACTTGCAGACTGGCGTTAATTTATATACCTGAGCACGGAGTCGTTATTGCTTTGTTGTCTGTTGCTGTCTTGCTCGAATTTTAAAGTGCACGAAGGCCGATGCGACAGCGAAATCTCTCGACAAAACTTTGCTTCAACCTCGTCTAACAAAGCGTCCAAACTGTCCTCCATGTTTGGGGTTTTGTTTCAATCCCTCATCTTGTTCCCTTTCTAATGATGTCCGCGTCATGAATGAATCGTTCGTACGAACCGATTCTTTTAAATGAATCAGTCAGCCAGTTCACAAGTCCATCTGAATCGTTCTTTTGAGTCTATGCGATGTTAGTGTTATTGGTTGAAGTAGATAACCTCATAAAATTCTGTTCCTGGCTAACGAAATAAAAAATGCTCCGAACCGAGGCGATAATGCACACAAGATGAACTGTTAAATGACTCTTTCGGCTCAGTCGGTAAACCGAACGGCCATGTTGGGAGAATCGGAAAAGGCTTGGGAGCGCCGTTGTAATATTCTATTGAAACGAAAGGGGGCGACTCGGAGTAATCGTCCTGTAAACCATCAGGAAGTAGCTGAGAGAAAAATTAGTTTGTCGGAGCAACCATAGCAACGCGTACAAACATGGCGCCTCGCGTGGAGTTGCTGAATGCTGAGGAGGAATTGTTGTGTTTGTTATTGGCGATGTTTGTTTTCAGTAAACTTCACTAAAACCCACAGTATGGAAAAAAGAGCAAAGAATCAGATAAGAATCAGATAAAACCCCAGTAAACCTTGAGATTATCACTGGCCACATTACAGCAAAATATATAAATATGAGAACATGTATAAAACTAAACTGAATAACCTTTTTTTTTTTTTTTTTTAAATTTTATTAATTGCATTAAAATTTTTATTAAACATTGACCCTTGCTTTCATTAAATACGTATTATTTAATGTAGGCTCATTTTGTAAATGTTAGCAATTACTGTAGACATAAGCAAGTTCTCATTTGTCATTCCTCACATTTACACAATCAGGTGATTATGTTCACCCATCAGTGTAAATGTCTCTTTATGTATAGAGACAAAAGAAAGATATTACAGAATGATCACTCTGTATGCTCACACATCACTGTAACTGTCTCTATGTATAAACACGAAAGAATGAGGTTTAATCATTGTGTCTGACGGTGTAGTGTAGCGACTGTGTTTATTTGTGAAGATACTGATGAATGAAAACATGGTTCAGCCCCCCAAAACTTTCAGCTTTGCCATTATTCTTTCAACAGTGTGTGCAAAGCAAATCGAAATCACTTAAAAAAACATTTCCATGAATTTTGAGACATCTGGCTATCTCTATGCTCCTGCATGGATGGATTGTAGAGATGCCTGTACAATCGTACCTGTTCGGCAAGAGTCGCCTCATCTTCCGCTTCCTAGCCGCGCGGAAAGTTAGAAAAATGCCGTGTGCACCGCCGCGTGAAATGAGTGTAGTGTAGAGTGCTCTCAACGCGCTCGATACCTCATACAGCGATGACGTCACTTTTGCCACGCGTTCCCTCGCGCTATTGTGTATAAACAAGGCTTTACTGTCCTGCATTCTCCTGTCTCAACTTGCAACCGATCATACGAATGAATAATCATACATTTCTGGTAGATAAATTTCCGTGTTGTCGTGGCCGAGTGGTTAAGGCGATGGACTAGAAATCCATTGGGGTCTCCCCGCGCAGGTTCGAATCCTGCCGACAACGTCGTAGTTTTGCATCTGATATCCAGTCATGAATATCATTGCCATTTCTTGTGTATAGAGAGAAGTACTCTTTACCTGTGTATGACCCTATGCCCGATTTTCTTGTATGTTTTATTGTAAGCACGACCTAAAAATAAAATCTGCAACAGAAATCGCGTACTACCTTACTACTCAGTAGCCGAAAGTTCCCATAATGCAACGGGACAGCTGCGGAACCAGCTCAGGAAAAAAATGGCGGAAGACAGCGCGTTGACTCTTTTTAAGTATTAAACCTTGTTTAACAGGACTTGTTTAATAATACCTGAATAAAGTGCTGTTGAAGGTTTAAACAAGAAAACAGCTGTTTCGGTGTTTTATACCTTTTTTTTTATCAGAGAATTTTGATTGAATATTTACATTTTACATAACACCCCGCCCAACAACCCCAACACACAACCACAGCCAAAACCAAAAGAAAGGGGGAAACAAAAAACAATAAACAAACCAGAGGGAAAAACAAACAAACAAAAACAACAAAAAAACTAACAAACATAAAACCCCAAAACAACAACAACAACAACAACAACAAGGGGGGGGGGGGGGGGGGGGGGGGGGTAAAATGATCGGGAATTACAGTCTACCTCTCCTCAATCCACCACCAGGGTGCGTACATCATTGAAGTAGGTAATATATTGTACCCATTTTCCCCAAAATGAGTCACCCCTGCCTCTGATGTTGTACTTGATTTTTTCAAGTTTTAAAAAGAAGATTAAATCTTTAAGCCAGACTGATATAGCGGGGGAGGGGGCAACAGTATTCTGCGCCGAGCAAGTAGGCCACAACACTAGCTTCTTTGTGGTTCAGAGGTTGACACTGAGATGGAACACCAAAGATGGCAATTAAAGGACAGACATCTAATTTGATTTTAAGAACGTCAGACATAGTTTTGAAGAAAGAGTTCCAAAAGTTCTGCAGTTTGGGACAGAGTGCAAACAGAGTGCAATGACTGAGGTTACAGGGCGAAAGTTTGCATTTTTCACATGTCAGGGACATTGAGATATATTTCAGATAGTTTACTCCTAGAGAGGTGAGCTCTGTGGACCACTTTAAATTGTATGAAACTAAGTCTAGCACAGGACGTGGTGGTACGTATATTAATTAACGCTCTGCCCCAGTAATCATCATCAAGCTCCAGGCCCAATTCCTCTTCCCAAGCACTAATGGTTTTGATATTGTAAGAATCGTCCTGTGACCAGATTGTTGCATATAACCGTGAGATAATGCAACCCTTATGAGGAGTTTTATACCTTTTTATGATCTCCATCATGCCTTAGCCGGATTTAACTCAGTCTGTTAACCCCACATTACATTACGAATTCAGTAAACTTTCTTAATGTGCAGTTTGCCGTTAGTGCGCTTGCTTTAATCTGGTGGTCCCTTTAAGAGTTTTCTGTTTATGATGACTTCAAAGGTCACATGACAATGCCAACATGGCGGATGTAGTATGTCGGGGATTGTAGTCATACTACAAAAACATACTGATTAGTACGTACTGTTTCAACGGCCAAGCAGCAGGGACTGTATTGAATACAGTACGAGATTTCGGACACAGCCCAAATATCAAACATTTAAAATAATAACAAATAAAAGCGGATATTTATACAAAACTTGAGTTCCCTGACCGGGAATCGAACCCGGGCCGCGGCGGTGAGAGCGCCGAATCCTAACCACTAGACCACCAGGGATCTGAGAAGTTTTTCTAATTAAACTTCTACTAGTTCAGACGTTGTTGAGCAATAAATAACATTTTCATTAAAATGTAATTTGCCGGTAATTTTTCCAGATTCTTGGATGGAAATACAGTATTATTATTAAAATGAACTATTTATGTAAATTATTTTCATTAGAAGAAAATTTAAGTAGCTGATCCAGTCATTTATTATAATTATTTTAAAGGATGCAAAAACATTTGCAGTTGACTATATGAGGCATTGTCTAGTGGAAATACTTTGCATTGCACTGTGCATAAATGCCACTTAAACATTAGTTGTACAAAACAACAACAACAAACAACAAAACACACAAACAAACAAACAAAAAAAACAAATAGCAAGAAAAACTAAATACCACTTAGTTAACTGTAGAGAAATGAAACTATAGAAAACTATTGTATAGAAAAATCCTCCAAAATTGTTGATTAGTGCTTTAAACATTAGCTTACATGGGGGAAAAACAAAAAAGATAATAGTAACAACAACAACAACAACAACAATAATAATAATAATAATAATAATAATAATAATAATAATAATAATAGTTTAAAGATTTACCAAAGTTCTTTACCACACGGCTGAAGTGGCAACATGTCGCCAGTAGATGGCGATATTTATTGATTAGTCCAGTGTGAGCACTAACTGGTTGAAAACTGCATCCTGATCAACACTGCTCTTGAATCTGACGTCAAGGACGTGAATAGGTTTAACGGAGCTATTCACACCCTTCCATACACCCACCATCACTGCACATCACCAGCATAATGCTGCTATGGGACACTTCTTAAATTACTGCTACTTTTTCTTGATCTTGCTGGTGCACTTCTCTCCACAGTCAGCAATGTACAGACAAAACTTTGCACTGGTTTCTCTCGTGTTGTCCTGTATATTTATATTACACTGTCCTGTGTAGTTATTGTACAGTGCTGTGAAAAAGTATTTGCCCCATCCTGATTTCATCTGTTTTTGTATATACCTCTTACTAAATAGTTTCCAAAATGTAAAAAAAAAAATCTAAGAAAGAAAAGGCAACCTGAGCAAACACAAAATTCAGTTTATAAATGATGTTATCTATTGAAGCAAAAAAAGTAATCCAATACCAATTGGGCCTGTGTGAAAATGTATTAGTCCCTGTCACTAATTCCCCAAATCGATGAAACTGCATTTATAATGGGGTTCAGCTGGACTAGACGCAATCAGGCCTGATTACTGAAAACCGTGTTCACTCAAATCATCACTTAAATAGAACCTTTTCAAGGTAGCATGAAGTTGGTTAAATTGTATTGCCCAGTAACACACTATACCAAAATTGAAAGAAATTGCAAAAATGATGAGGAAGAAGGTGATTGAAATACATCAGTCTGGGGAGGGTTACAAAGCTATTTCAAAAGTTCTGGGACTCGAAAGAACCACAGTGAGAGCCATTATCTCCAAATGGAAAAACTCAGCATAGTAGTGAACCTTCCCAGAAGTGGCCGACTTTCCAAAATTCCTCCAAGAGCACAGCAACGACTCATCCAGCAAGTCATAAAAGAGCAAAGGACATCAAAGGAACTACAGGCTTCTCTTGCATCAATTATTATTGTTATTATTTATTAATAAACACAGTTGTCATGATCATCATCAACTCATTTAGCCATTAGTGCAAAAATAACCCCCACTTCAAACTGGGCCAAAAGGTGCTAAAATGAATTAACATGATTTCTAAATAAGAAAATGAGAACATATCTTTAGACACAGAAACACATGAGTCTTAAACATAATTTTTTTCTGTCATAGGTTAATTCTAACCAAATAGCATATTTGGCTTTATACATACAATTAAAACATTAAAGTATAAAAAGAAAAATACAGTAATGAATGCACATAAAACACTAACTAACAACGAGTTACTCAGCTATCAAACTAATTATGCAGTTGGCAAATTGCTGACCTCCTCTCATCAAAACACCCTGCCAAAACTCCACTTAAAATACACTGGTATCAAAGCTGTAGGTTAAAATGATTTGGGCAGGGTATTCTTGTTTTCAGATTGAATTTGTATATTTTATATTCGACATCTAACTTTTTTTTTACTCCATATAAAATTAGTTGATATTCTTAGCTTAAATAAACTAAAGGAATGGTAGAATATCAGAGCTTGGTATGCATTTTTCTTTTCTTCCTCCTCCGCCTCCTCTCAACACCACTCTGGAAGGGACACCACACATGTCCCAAATCCAGTACTGAACAATATCTGCTCTTTAGATAATGTCCACATAGCACCATTATATTCATGCATTTATTAATTTCTTCTTCTTCTTCTTCCTCTACTATGTCTCTTAGCTTAGGACCCGAACATGAAGACTGTAGTGTCACACGTATTCCTGGGGCAAAATTGTACATACAATTCCTTTTGATTCCATTTTAATCATAGTGTCCTTCATTTGATGAATTTTCTTCGATGTTACATCTGAGAACTTGCTTTTGTGGCTTAATAGTGTATTCTTTAGACATGTCTGAAGAAAAGAAAACATTAAAATAACATTAACAGTCTGGAAGTATCTTGACATTGGCATATTAATAAAATTTTAAAAATTGTATTTGCTTGCCTGGTTTTGAGTTATTCTACAAACCAGAGCAAAAAAGAGTAAGAAAATGTTACTTACATAACTTACATACAGCATCAGCAATGCCACCATGAGTAAAGTGATGGCCAGTATTACATAAAATGTATCCTGTTCCTGTGATGTTCCATTATCATTACTGGGAGCATCTACGGAAAACAAAACAAAGTTTTAGTTACAGTCAGTGTTGGACTCTTAGAAGAAACACTTAAAGAGTACACCAGTTGGTTTAGGGAACACATAAAACTTATATGTAGAACACTACAACAGAGCAGAAGCCTTTTAACAGGCTAAAAATCCTCAATTATCCCATGAACTCCTAAAGAACTTTTCAATAACCAGTTTTTGAAGAGTATACCAATTGCCAAGACAGTGTAGCCAAATGGTCGAAAGGTTCTAGATAATAAGAAGGGTTCATTGGATAATTAATGCAAAAAAGGGTTCTATTTCAAAGCCTGTGTGAAAGGAAACCACTACCTAGAACTACATAGAACCAGGATAGGTTCCTCCAGAGGGACAACCAAAGAACTCTTAAGGGTTCTTAAATTTTAAGAGTGTATTTTTACTGCCATGTAATTTAGGTTTTTTCTGTCAATTCTGTTTCTGGTGTGTCAAGTCTTATCAGCAAGGGCCCACAGTGGGGATAATAACCTGTAGCCATACAGTCACAGATAAGACAGGGCACCCCTGCTGTAAATGGCTTTATGGCTAGAGGTTTTCATTCCATACAACAATGTAACATTCAAAACTTCAGGGTTTCATTTGTGACTTGAAACCACGTTGAAAGTGTGTCTTCAGGTCATTACACTCACCATAAACACTGAGATGAATCTCTCCCTCCTGATTCTGATGACCAATTGGAGCAGACAGAAAGCAGCGGTATCTCCCAGCATCTTGCAGCGTCACATTAGGCAAAATGAGGTTCTGTGAATCCGCTAACAGTTTCAAATCCCGCTCCACACCTTTATATCTTTGAATAGTGCTGTTAAGATGTGTGAGTTTCTTCATCACTAGACCAGTTAACTGGCGAGAGGGAGCATCACTGACCTGAGAAATGAAAGCAGTGAATTAAATCCTCCAACTGGTCTATCAGATCAATAGGCCTATGTGATTACTTAATACCAAGCAAATAAACACTGATGACTAATAAAACACTTTTTTAAATTTCTGTCTAAGTGAATACCCTGAACATGTCTCACTATGTTAGTCCTGAAGTAAAAGCAATTACATAGATGTTTCTCATACTAACACAACAAATTCAACAAACTGCAACTAATTAGTGGAGAAAACACAAACATTTATTCTCACTGATGGAAACACAAGTTCAATTTACACACATTGCCCACTTCATTAGGTAGAACTACCTTGTGCCAACACTCATCATTGCCCATTTTATCAAGTACACGGAGGGGTTAAATTAGGGGGAACACAGGAGAACAGAACTCATTTAGTGGAAGAGTAACTCATAGCATTGCATAATAATGATAATGAGGAATTATGAAAATTGATGATTAATTTGAGCCGTGAACTGCTGTGAAAAACACTGAATCATTAACATAACGTGTTTTTATTTTGCTATAGCTTTATCAATTATCTTCTCCAGAAAATATCTTTTGCCAAAATTGACAAACCCAACTGTAGTCAGTTACATTAACACAGAAACACATATAATCAACTTGTTTTGAACACATTTCATCATGAACAATATTATGAACCAGTTTCTGTAGCAGACCCTCTGTTGTAGTGTATTCAATCATTCATTAATATACATTATCTAGTTGAGGTCCGCTCATAAAACCAGAGACTAGCTACAGAGTTACATTCATTAGGTCAGAAAATGGAATTTTCACAGACTTTCATAGATTTTTTTACCCTCTATTGTCTGATTAGGGAACTCACGACAAGGTTGTGTAAAGTGTTCAAAGACAAATGTACAGAGAAACAGGTTTATCCTCCCTGCTGAAAAAAACCCCCAATAGAAACCCTCATAATGGTGATAATGGGAATTGTATTGGTTTTAATGGAAACTGTAATGGTCCCTGTGGGTCTCTACTGGTAATTAGTTTCCTTCTATCAGTAGCATGTTATGTCTAGTGGATACCATTAAGGACCAGTAATTATAATGGTTTTAATGGTTAGCGGATGGTTTGTAATGGTATTCATAGTGGAAACCATTAGAATTTCTGTGATGGTTTCGATTGTTTTTTTCCCCCAGCAGGGCTGACTGTGTAAAAATTAAAACACGCGTCTCATCTGCTCAGAGTACATGAACCTTTACAAATTTTACTTGAATACCTCTGTAATAGTGTATATAAAAGAGTCAAGAAGTACTAGAGTCAGTAATTGTAGAACTACAACGTTTACATTGGTGTAAAGGTTCAAATGGCCATTGAGTGTAGCTACAAGGGGGTCGGTGTACTGTACCAAATAAACTGGCCACATCTACTTTCTTAGAACAATCCCACAATCCATAGGGGACGGAAAAACACACCAAAGAGAATAATGGATTACATTACTGAGGACAAACTGGAATTGAAAGAGTATGTGTCCAGGTAAGCTTACCTTGTACCATATGACTGACCGGTATTGGACTCCAGGCTTGGACGTGGCCCGGCAGTGCAAAAGTGCGTCTTCGCCGCAGATAGAGCGGGTCTCATGATGTATTCTGCTGTCATTACTTCTGACTCCTGCACCTACGTGTACAGTTAGGACTAAATCAGAAATCACATATGTGGCATACAACAACCACCACCTCTAAACAAATTAGTCCAAGCAAGAAAAAACACCAGGCAGTCTTACCAAAAGTGAGGAGCAGGACAAAGGATAGAGCATTATTATTCCTCATCGCTGTGATAGCCAGACTGAAAGAGGTGTGTAACAGCACGTCTAATATACACAACCCAGAAAAGTGAAAGAAGGAAATCCCCAGTGAAAAAAAAGGAAATAGACGTAATGACGCAGCTACCTCCTGTAACATAATACTTTCTTCCATCGTTCATGAGCATGATTGCGTTGGTGCTTCTTATGGTTATGAGTTATAGTTATGGTAAGTAATAATCCTTGTTTATATCTCTATAGGCTACATATAAAACAAACAGGTATATCCGTAGAATATTGCAAATACGACATAGGTTGTGCTTGCTCATGGAAATCTCTCGAAAATGCAGCTATTTGCGTCGAAAATGCGTTTGCGACCAAAACCGCGTTGCGTCACTGTTACTTTCGTCATAGCTCAACTACGTCGCTGAATGGCACGTTCTTTTCTGTAACTTACTTAAATGATTTTATCGGCGTTTTAGATGTAAACCTATCAAATAAACCACCTGGGGAAGTTTAACCTGTAGAGTATATATCACGCAGCACGTGTCTGCGACTGACTACTATAATTTTGTCCGCTTTACCGAACTGCATTACAATAATTTAGCATTAAAAGGAAACATCATATTATTGAAAATATAATAAGGAATATTGTTAATAAGGAATCGCTTGCCGTTGTTTGTAAACAAAATATACTTCCGCGTTTTGGCTCTCTGAGCTCTGAATTCCCCAGAGCTGGGAAAGTCTTCGGTAAACCCCCAAAAGCACATTGCTTCACTGGGAATTTACCTCGGACACCTGACACACACACACACACACACACACACACACACCATTACAGTAGATGTTTACATTTTGACCACGTGTGTGTAGTAGTAGTAGTAGTAGTATTTTACCAAACAACCCCAAAACAATACCATGACATACAATGACACATGTAAGCTACTCTTGATAGTAGTTGAATATGATTTTTAAAATTAAATTCTGATTTTCATTCCCACGCTGTAAAATAACTGTGGATCATGGTTAAAGTCAGTGCCCCATGTGTAATCCTTGAACGCAGTAAATAGGGTTTTTAATATTAATTATAGGTAACACTTTCTTCTTAACCCCTAAGACAGTTACAAATCTATTTGTATTTAATGGTATTTTATAAATTATGTTGTTTCATGGATTTGCCATCTGGCCTGCCTACCTTACCAATAGAGAAAATATAAAAAATGCTTTGTGGAGCACCCGAGGGGCGCTTTTGTCCAGAGATCACCAAATTAGGGAGAAAATGGGGGAGAAAAAAAAGAAAGTGTTTAATTTTCTATAAAACAAGGGAATGGAGCTCACTTTATAGGGAGAACACATAAGGATTGAGAAGGATTATTTATAAGCATTTTGCACACTTTTCTACACAAAAGCAGGCTGTATGATTTCAAATATTGGCAAAAGATAGATAGATAGATAGTTAGATAGATATACCCTTGGTTAATATCAGCAAAGAAGTTCACAAAAATACTCTGCTCTCATAGATATCAAACAACTGCAAACAAAACACAGGTTTATAATATATATATATATATATATATATATATATATATATATATATATATATATATATATATATATATATATATATATATTTGTTAAATATAGGTGTGCAACAATTATAGGCACCCTATTAGTCAATATACCTCCCTTTACCAAGATAACAGCTCTGAGTCTTCTCCTATAATGCCTGATGAGGTTGGAGAATACATGGCAAGGGAACTGAGACCATTCCTCCATACAGGGTGCCAATATTAGTGGAAGGCACTGTAGATAGATAGATAGATAGATAGATAGATAGATAGGTAGAGTGATAGAGTGAAAATGATAGAGTGAAAATGAGCTTACAAGGCTTATTTAGCCTGCCCAGAGGTCTAAACATTAGTCTACACTCTGACAGTTATGGCATGATAGTGGAGAAATCCTATGATGACCTTAGTTGGTGAAATACTGTATTTATTTTCTCTGTAGTGGTATCTGCATCAGTGCTGGAAACCACTAAAGACTATTCCTGTCAAGAGGGATCACAAATACTAAAGTTGGAGCATGCAAACAGTGCCACAGATTGTGAACAAAGCTGGACTGCTGAAGGCATCGTAAGGCACAAGTGTTATAATTTCAATTATCATGTTGTTGTTTGTTAAATCACTGATGTATTAGCTACAGAAAATATTCAACTGGTTGTTGAAAGCCATAGCTTATGTAATGTTACCTTTTTCTCAGCCGATAGGTAACTTTGTGAATGGTATTGGTGAGTGCCACAGCCCATGCACTAATGTGGCTGCCGGTGAAATTCTCATCAGTAGTTGTCTCAATGCAACTCTAACTATTATATGTAATCAGGTAAGTCCACAGTTGTCTCTGATGGTCATGGCAATTTTTTTGTTACCATTTAACATATGTATTTTTCATATATATATTTTTAATTCAATTTTTGCAGGGACATCTGACTGAATCTCGAATACATTTTCTGGGTAAGCATTTTTTTTCTGAACATTTTACCCTACGTATTAATTTATTATACATTAATACAAGTCAGATTTAATTGATCATTCGTGTTTTATTTTCTTCAATATTGTCTTTTTAATTATAGGTATTCAAATCAATCCTTCACCTCTACAGAATTTCAACAAAAGAGACCGCTATGGTAATTTACGATAAAATATAAATATATCAAGAATATATCTTGATGTCTTGCAAAATCTAGAAAATGTACACTAAACTAACACAAATCTGAACATTTTAATTGATGCAAAAATAATAATTTATTTTGTCGAAATTTCAGAGTGGCTTATGAATTTATACATGGACAACTAACATATCTGTTCTTGTGTCTCTTCAATAGGTATCTATGCCTCTTTGCTGCTGCTAATATTTGCAGGATTTGCCATATGTACTTGTCATAGGATCAGAAACACCAGACAAAATCACCTTTAAGACCATTTTATTGTGTTGTTTATTGTCAGATATATAACCATATTGCAATATTTAAATATTTTAATTACAATATAATTATTGTACTGCAGTACAATAATTATCATTTAAAATAATATTTTATAAATTTATTACAGGTGCTGGTGGATGATCATCCACATGACATTAATATTTGACATTGAGATTTAATGTATTAATCATATATTTGTTTTTGTTTAATATGTTGTGTTTTAGTTTACATAACTTGATGGTTGTTGGTTTAACCCAGTGCCCCCTGTGTAACGTTTAAACCCAGTTATTAGGGAATTAAATTTGCTCTGCCCACCTTGCAAATGGAGAAAATATTAAAAACACTTTTGTGGAGCTCCCAAGTGGGACACCACATGTTTTAATCCAGATGATGGCATACCATCCATGGATGGGAGTCCAAGACAGCAAAATTGGTCATGTTCTTATGGTGGGAGGGCTGGTGGTACTCTCTCTCCCCTGTAAATCACAAAAGACACTACCCAGTTTTGGGCATTTGTGAGCTCATGCATGTGGAACAGGGTAGGTAGGCTTTTCCTACAATATGTCATGCTCCCCTATGGCAAAGCATTAGCCACAGTGTGAAACATGTGGATGGTTTAGCATGTTTCGGAGGAATGTTAGCTTTTACCATCCACATTTGGCAGCTGTTGTATTATAGGTGCTTTGTATAAAAGAGAAAAAGAAAAAAATCATTTTTTTTTACAAAGAAATTTGGAGAATAAAAATACTTGTTTAATAAAAACACATGTTGCATTAATTTTTAGAATCGTTTTCAAAAGATTTTTTTTTTATAACTGAGCATTTGTATCCAGAATGTTTACTAACATATCAGTATGTCTCTTCTGTTTCAGACTGCATACAGCTAACTGTTTATTTCAGGCTAGCTGTAAACAATTTACTACAATAAAACACATTGATTTCAGTGTCATTAAACAATCTGTATCTGATTAATTAATGTCTCTTCCTACATTAACATGTGCATTCATGTAATTTTGAAATAAATAAATAAAAAACATTATATTAATATGTGTGTGTCTGTTTGTGTGTGTGTGTGGGTGTGTGTGTGTGTGTGTGTGTGTGTAATTATACAAAATGAAATAAAAAAAATTATGCACAAATAAATCTTATCTTACTTTGCTCTTTTGTTGATCTTTAGGTGTTCTTATTTCTCACATTCACATGGTTACTAAATAAGTCAGGACTAAATTTGGAAAAAGTCACATGTTTATCTTGAACAATGGTATTTAGGAAAACAGTACATGTACATAAGATGTATTACAATATTATTTACATGTCTTCTTTATTTGCAGTGGAACCACAGCATCTCTGATACTGAAAACATCATCAGACTTATCCCACACATAATAAGGCACAAGGCGTTTTTACCGTTCTGAGTTTATACACTTAAATGCATTTATTCAGTCACACGTCTGTCTATCCTTTAGAGAAAATGCAGAGACAGATTGTTAAAATGAAAACGGTAAAGTTCTCAAGGAGGTTTTGCTCAGCTTTTTCTCTCCAGTTAAGTCTTCCAAAATGTGCGCTGGACCGCCACTTGGTTACGTTACTCTTGTGGAGCAGGCCAAATGCTAAGCATCCTTGTTTGTGCTTAAATCCCAGAACTTTGAGGGCCCTTTACTAGTCCTTGCTCTTTGCGTACAACAGGTGCATAAATGCTACAGTCCCGTGCCTCACACACTCCTGGTACACCTGGACTACCAGCCATACCTGGCTGACCCACAGGACCTGGGAACCCATGAGGCCCTTGAGGTCCCTCAAGTCCATTCCTAGGCACTCCTGGATAACCTGGAAACCCTATATGGGGAAATGAGTGACATTTGTTGAGATCAGCTTGGAGTGTGTCATGTCATGCTTTTTTTTTTAAGTCAAAGCTCCACTATAGTGTCTTGTTTTTCAGAATGATGTATTGGGGATTCATGCTACATGAGGAACAGTCTATATGGATATTTAAATGCTGATCAACATGCTAACAATATTAAGGTACATTTTACCTCTGAGGCCTTGGTGACCATCTTGCCCAGGAAGTCCTTGGCCAGGGTCACCTTGCTGTCCTTTTTGACCTTTTGTTCCTTCAAGGGTACAATTAATATTTAAAAAAATATTTTAGAGTTTATTTTTTTCCCCCCAAATAGGTCATTGCATTTGTCATTCTTTTATAGTTTAATAATTGCATGCTGTACCTCTGTCACCCTGTGCTCCTTTCTGTCCTTCTACACCTGTTACACCTCGAGGCCCTTTGGCTCCTTTAGCTCCAGCTTTGCCAGCTCTTCCCTGAACAAATCATCCCACAAAAAGAACACACACACACACACACACACACACACACACACACACACACACACACACACACACACACACACACACACACACACACACACACACACACACACTGTTCAGTTTTGGAATGTGCCACCTACAGAAGTTTTTGGATGACTCCTCCAGCAAGCGGTCCCCCACCCCTGTCGCCACAAGGGGGGAGGGACTGGAGATAGTGGACCCCTACAAGTTCCTAGGGGTGCAACTCAGGACACGCTGGAGGAAGTGACTGAGAAGAGGATGAGAGGGAAGCTGAAAGCTATCACGGACCATCCTTCTCATCCTCTCTACACTGAGCTGAGGAGGCTCCAGAGCACAGTCAGCCACAGATTCATCCAGCCACGTGTCTCAAAACGTCTGGGGGGCTCTTTCATACCTTCAGCCATCAGACTCCACAATGCAACAATAGCCAGTACCTCCTACTCCACTGATCGAGTCTCACAGAAACACACACTCAGCAGTTAATTGCCATTTCACAGATCTTGCACATGTATATAAATTCTGAGGATATTGCACATGTGCATATACAAATAGATCTCTAGCATATGTACATACACACAAATCTGTTTAATTGTTTCTATTATTTCTATTGTATAGGTATTTATGAAAATTAATTATTTTCTTTCTTTCTTTCTTTCTTTCTTTCTTTCTGTCTTTCTTTCTTTCTTTCTTTCTGCTGCTATGTCAATTTGAATTTCCCCTACGGGGATCAATAAATGTACGTCTTATCCTATCTTATCTTAATAGAAATAGAAATAGAAATCTTCAGTGAAATCTGTGACTTTATATATCTAAGCCAAAGCAAATCTATTTTACTCATATGTTTTCTAAAACACACAGACTAATCTTGTCCTTCATAACTACCAACATAGGTGTATTTAGGGACTCACTCTTCTGCCTGTATTCCCAGGAGGCCCTTGGGATCCGGGTGGTCCAATTAGGGTGTGGTTATTAATAGGACAGCCTTGTGAACACTTAGCTTGAATAGAGGAGGCATACTGGGAGATCTGGGCAGTGACCACACCTCGACACAGCTGCAGTACTTGCTCATCCGTCAGACTAGGACCCTGCAAAGTGCAAAAAGAAACATAACTCGCAACATGTATGAAGTGTTAGTGTACCTGTCATCTCAGGGAGTTTTTCCTTGCCTTTTTAATTTATAGCTGGCTCATTACATTCAGCTTTACATTCAGATTTCTTAGAGCTGCTTTGTGTCAATAACTAACGTTAAAAGAGCCACATAAATAAAATAGAAATTAAAATTGAATCACTATTTAGGTTAGTTATTCTTTTTGCAGCATGTGAGATAATAGATGGTTTTGTTACCAAAGTCAGATTAACTGTATATTTTTGTCTTTAAAAACGTTAGATGCAGATGGATTTAATTTAGTGTAATAGGAGATTTGACATACTTTTATAAATATGAAGCTTTGAAAACAGATGAAGTAAATGTGTGGTACATACAATTTCACCTGTGTTTCCTTTTGGTCCACTGCGTCCTTTCACACCCATGTCCCCAACAGGACCAGTGTCACCTCTGGGGCCAGGGACACCTGGAGGTCCCACTCGACCAACAGGTCCAACAGGTCCGACATAGCCTTTCTCTCCTTGCTGCATAAGTGCACGATGACTCATAGTAAGAGGAAAATTATATAATAGTAGGAGTGTAGGGTATAGGTTTGTTGAAACATTCTATAGGCAGTAGATTCAGAACCAGGTAATGTAAATGAACTTACTGCTGAAATCTCCTTCAGCTATTCTCATTTTAAAATGGGCTGAAGGTTATAGGTGTGCAATTCAGATTTAGATAAAAGCCTTAAAATGTAAATTAACCAAAAAATACAGTGCTTCTGCAACATACCTGCCCTTTGTCACCCCGGGAGCCTGAACTTCCCTGTGTGGAAAGTTTGAGAAAGGAAGTACTGGTTAAAAAAAAAAAATCTCCTGCATGCGTAATGGAAACGAGAAGAGAAACAAGGCAAATCTAAACAGATAAAATCAAATGTCATCTTGGTCACCTTTTCTCCCTTAACACCCTTTATGCCTTTTCTTCCGCCTTCACCCTATAGTCCGGAAAAAAAACATTACATTACAAAGGTGATGATTAACGTCATACGAATAATGTCATTTGATGTTATATTATATTAATATAATTTTAAAATGTGTCATGTTGGTCACAGAATCACAATCACTTCTTGTCATACGAGGAAGTGGATATTTATTGTGTGGGCAGTACATTTACAAACCGTGAATGTACAGAATGTATCTGTATAAGCAAATCTAATGTCTCTCAGTATTTATGCTACCTTAATGCCATCTTCTCCAGTTTCCCCTTTGGCACCCTGCAAAGCAGAGACTCTGACAGTTAACTTACTATAATAAACCTAGATAAAGGTATTTGAAAGGGTATATTACATTATTATAGATGAAATGTTAAAACAGAGTAATTTATTTTCAGTTCACTGGTTATTTCTTTAGAACATATTGGTCCTTACAGCTGGACCTTTCAGGCCTTTTGGACCTGGCTTTCCTGGAATCCCTGAATCGCCGCTTTCCCCTTGTGGGCCCTGAGGCATATCACAGGAAAAAAAAGAAAGAAAGAAAAAAAAAAGCCCCAACAATTTAGGATTACTGTTTACCCACTATAAAAGCCATAAACTTAATAAATCAGGTTTTACAATGTCACATGTCATCCTAACCTCCTGCTATATGTAATATATTTACATGAATTTATTCTATGAATTATTTAAAACAGACTCTTAAAAGCAGATTAAAAAAGATACAAAAATTCCAAATGCACCCTATTCTCTCTGTTATACACACACAAAGCAAATATCATGCCAAAAAAGGCGAAGATATGAAGGCATATAAAAACAGATACTATTAATGGTTTCACTTTCAGTAATGCTTTCACTTCCACTGAAAAACCCCTTTTACTATAGTGGGAAGGGAGAGTCCCGAGCGTGCCGTGTCTGGTGTCTGATATGACGCATAGCAGCAATACACCCACATAAATGTCACACATCAATAACATGTGACACCAAAGGCTTTTTAAAGCTTTGATTAAAATAAACGTCTGCTGTCCTATATCCTATTACACTAAAATTATTCTCAGAAAAATGACAAATTTTAGGCAAATATTGGCACATCAAAATAAATATTAAGAACATTTCAGTATTGATAACAAATATTATGATTTCCCCTTAAAATTCTTGTGTATTCTGTTTTGAATACAGGATGAATCACCTACCCTAGCCCCTACTCTCCCGGGAGGTCCCCTCTGTCCAGGTTCCCCTTTCAAACCCTTAGGGAAGAAAGACTGTTTTTTACTTGTTCATTTCTGTTTAACATCTCATATTAAACAAAATCTTTAACCAGAGCACAGGTTCTGATAACTGTCTAAAATATTTCACAATAATAATATAGTCAGAGTTCAATTAATAAATTGTATATTAAAATTTTACTTTTGAATTTTACCTTTGCACCAAATGACCCTTGTGGCCCTTCAATTCCTGGAACTCCTAGTGGACCCTGTGAAAGAAAGAAATCATAGCAGCTACATACTGGATATTAAAAGTTAAGTGCTGAATGATAAAATTTCCAAATTAATCAAGCTTAAAGTTACATCGTCTCCAGACTCTCCATCTCTTCCTGGCATGCCACTAATTCCTTCATCACCCTGAAAGGAAAGCAAAGCAAAAAAAAAGTATTCTTCTTGATGTGCTACAAATTGAACCTGTAATGACTAATAATAAAAGAATTAATCAGATTATTGACATCCATTTAAGATTTCTGATGTGAACATTACTGCAATGAGTGAATGTTGATTCAGGTTAAATGGTGAAGTGGTTGGGGAAAGACTAAAAACAAAGACCAAGTACCAAGCACATACTGTATTAAGTGCTACATTTGAGATCATTTATAAAATATACAGATACATGCATATTAATATAGATTGTATGTAATCTTAGACCAGCACTAATTCCAGTTAAAGTAATAATTTGTAAATCAGCTCATTAGGTCATCATGCATGCCAGATGCTCTTCATTACAGTAACTGAGACTTACCTTTGGTCCTAGCACTCCCCTGTCTCCTGCTATTCCAGGATAACCCTGCAAAATACACATAACAGGGAATGTTTTGTATTAGAAATAAGTTGCATTTAGGTAGAGTGCAGAGATTACAAGAAAAGACATGAATCTCACAGTGTAACCCCGTTCCCCAACATCGCCAGGAAAACCAGGTGCTCCAGTCTGACCCTATGACCAAAAGAGACAGATGTTATTTATCTTGAATATTAAAGTCTGACAGGAGCCTACCATGTCATGTGCTTGTGTATAAAAGTGTGTTTTTTCTCTGTGCGCTTACCTTTGGTCCCTGTCGTCCCTGGGGCCCCTGCTTCCCAGGTTTTCCTGTTGATCCCTAAAAAGAGACTTAGAAATGCTGATTCAGTTTGAGAGGTTCACTATGTGGCAATATGAGGATATAGTGTTATGCATAACACCATCCTAACATAGTCTTTAGAGCTTTATACATTGAAAAAACATGTCTTTAATGTGACTGGTTTACCTTAACACCTTTACCTCCTACAGTTCCTGGTAGGCCAATTGGACCAGCTGGGCCCTGTAATCAAAGAAAAAAACAGAATTAAGGATTAAGTCAGAGTTTGTTTGTAGGACACATATGACTACATGATAAATCTATGGTTGTCAATCCAGATTTCAGTCATTTTGTTTGTGTTAAATGAACACTGCAAACACCATGCTAGTGGTGCTGCAGTGGTTTCATTTGAATGTGAGTAGAAAAAAAGTTAACAAGTAGGGGGGGAAAAAATGTCAGGCTCATGCTAATAAGGAATGAGCAATAAAAAACACACATTCTCGTTGAGTCATTCTAAGCATTTTTTAGCCAAGCAAAGATCAGTTACTTACAATCTCTCCTGGAAGCCCAACTCCTCCAATAGGACCTTCCATCCCAACATCACCCTACAAAACAGGTACTCTCAGTAATGAAAATTGCTTATAGGCATTAACATGTAATTGCACTGCCATGTCACAGGTACATAAACACAATATTAATTTTCAATCACTATTTGTGATTGCATCTCTTAAATCAGTCATCTACTCAGAATCAAAATTTAAGAAGCTTTTACCTTTAATCCAGGCTCTCCTCTCTCACCTGGGTCTCCAGGAAGGCCAGGTAAACCCTGAGAACATGAATTAGAACATACGTAAGAGACACTCCAAGGTCATACAGTAGATGTTAAATCCATCTTCCACTCACCGTTGCACCAGAGAAACCAGATGCACCATCCTCTCCATCAGGTCCAGGATCACCCTATAAAGTGAGAGAAGGCAGGAAGTGCAGAGATAATACTGTTTGAACAGGACAGTGAGTGGTCTAAATGATCCAGATATGAATATGATGTTAGGTGATGATATGAGCTTACGTCAGGTCCCGGATCTCCTCCTTGACCTCGAACTCCTTTGGTTCCTTTGTAACCCTGACAGCATGATATAAAATAATGTTTAAAAAAGTATTGAGACATTCTGGAAACATTGAAATTCAGAGCACAGGGCTTAAGTTTCTGATCAAACTCTAAACTTCTTACCTCTCTGCCTTGAGCACCAGGGAATCCCTGTTTTCCTTTTGGGCCTACAGATCCCTGATTACAATGAGATATTAGTAAACTCATCAAAACAACAGCATAGTTGACAAAAATCCTCCCAAATGACTCTTGATGTACCTTGGGACCAGGAAAGCCAGCAAACCCAGGCTCGCCTGGTTCACAGTCACACTCAGTGGGTCCTTCCTCCCCCAGATCAGCATCCTCTCCATACGGGACATGGGTTGTCAAAGTGGTCACCTCTTTGGCATAGTCGTATGACTCAGTGGTGCTGGCATAAGGGTAGGTCTCCTCTGTGATCATGGTGACGCCTGGGAAAGCAAGATTGTAGGGGTTATATGCAAAAACTATCTGCTCATCCTCATAGCTGTGTGTAGGCTTGGGATGGTAGTACACTTGAAATGCATTGAAAAGAATTTTTGAGGCACTGCTAGACTCAAAAAGAGATTGTTGTGACTGTTTGTGGATGTGGACTTTGATTAAATATCAGTGAACAGAGAAGAAATAATTAGGTGAATATAGTGTGTCAGAAGAACACATCAGAAAGAATGATGTAATGAGCAGTAATGAGTAATGATTCAGAGTAGATTTGATAAATGTATATAACTGAGTGGAAGTAAAGGGAGTTTCCAAATGTCATTTAAATCTATAGTATATATACTGAATGGTGAAGCTAACCTTGTAGATTATCCTTGTTCAATTTACTCATGACAAACTTAAGAAAAAAACAACTGTATTAGTCCCATCCATTAAAAGCTATATGGAGATCGTAAGTTTAGGATAATAATATTTGACATTATTTATCATTGGAATTAACAGCTGAAAGTGCAAAATGTTGCTCCACCTTAAAATATACTCATTTAAAACGTGTTTAAAAATTCCAATATTGCTAATATTACTTGCATGTTTTTGCAGATTTCAGATGAAATGATCATACCAGGCTGTGGGTCTCCAGACTCGCCTTCATATCCATTTACTTGAGAACCATCATATGTATGGTCTTCACCTAATTAATTTAAAAAAAAAATTGCATTCTCCATCACAAAACATAAATATTGAAGATACTTTATCATGAAGAAGAGTGCAAAATTTGCATGGCAGCCTGGAAAAACCCTGCCACATGTTTATGTATAATTCTGAAAACTACAGTATTTTCCTGAACTGAAATATGTTTCTCTTTTCTTTGTACAGGGTTTCCCAAAAGTTACCATACATAGGGGAAATGAACACTTAAAAAAAAAAAAAATTCATACTTAGTGTATATATATACAGTATTGAAATCATTCTCATGGCTGGACTGGGAAGCTGTTGCAGGCTTGCAATGGACTTTAACAGGACACATGGCAAGCACATCAAACATGACATTGTTGCCAAAAATTCAAGAAGATTTGAAGTGTTGCCGAGAGGTGAACGTCCACGAACATGTACTGGTGAAGGCACAACCGACGTGGTGCTGGCAAACATAGATCCCAATGTATGGAGACTTTTAGGACTGTATATCATCGAGTAAAGTGCAAAAAACAATATCTGGCAACCCCACAAGTTGAAAAGGAAGAAAACTGCATGCAATGATTGCATTCTGATTGAGGTGCAGGAGTGTTACACAAATTTTGACAATTTAAACTAAACTGATTTCTTTTATGTCCATTTCGCTACTATCTTTAACCAAGGAAATTCACTTAAATAGCAAGGTTTTAGACACCTTTAAGCAGACTGTTTTCACTGCCATGTTTGTTAAACTTGCTCCTTACCAAAATGATCTTTGCAGGAAGGTAGTCTAGGCAAATTAAAAAGTTTTTAAAATGCAGTTTAGGTAAAATACATTGATGGTTTCTTAACGTTGAGTTGTCAAAATATGCTATAAACAGAAAGGCCCAGTGTGCCTAAATATTTTTGTCTTTTTTTGTTTTTTCCAGAATTCATCTACAGTGACACCTGACAGGCTTTTCCAAGCCACCACACATTTGTTAGACATTTGTAAAAGTCTTTTTAACTTTACCTGAATTGTTACCGCTGGAGTAGTCTTCCTGGGCATTGGAGTGGAGCACACACAGCAAGAGCACTAAGCCTAGAGACACAGCCCACACCTAACACCAATAACAGAACACATAAACTAGGACATAATTAATACTTTGCTTTCCAAAAATGCTCTCATGCTTTAGAAAGACTAGAACATTACACCGGGACTCATTTATGCATCATTTAACATGTAGTAAAGCTCGTTTTTATTTATTTTTTTTTAAGTTTCTTTACCTGAATATTGAATTTACATTATTACAGATATACTGTATATTTTGTGTGATCTTATTTAGGTTGTTAAGATATACATTCTTAACCTAATGAACCACAGCAATTCTCAACCTGCTCCTACATTCCAGACCAGACAGTCGTTGGATTCAATTTCTACACATTAACTCATGCATGGACAGCATTTTCTTGATCTGTATGTTCATCTCATTAAACACATATTCTGCATGATGTTAATAGACATTAAACAGCTGGTTTAAACAATAAAGTATTTAAATTGTTCTTGTAAAATAAACCCACCACCACCCCCCTCTTCAGATGATAAAAAAGTATTTGTTCCATCCATCACGTTTGCGCTGACTATCTAGTTCATATGCACTGTTCTGTGTATTTATTGTCCTGTGTTTTATTACACGTTTCACTCATTTCACACTGTCTTGTATTTGTAGTGTATGTACTGTTATGCTTTGCACCATACTCCTGGCCAAAGGAATTTTCATTCCAATGTAATGTATATTAGTTATATAGAGAAATGACAATACAAAGCTACTTGACTTGTTTGCGATATACAAAGTTACAATTTTATAGACTATTAAAACCATTCCTTTAATAAAGCAGTGTAAATGAGTGAAAAGTATTTTCTTGCCATACAAAATGTCATGCCCTTTGTGCTCTTCCATCGGACAACTTAGATTAAATTAGGAATAATGGCTGGAGCTAATGGATTACTCTCACTAACCCAAAGGCTCTCTGGGGCAGGGAGGTGTAGTGTGGAATACATGGCAATATACATCGCTCTGATCAAAACATCAGTGTTTATCACATCTAGTGAAGGATTGTTAGCTGTTACACACCGAAGGCACACAGGAACCTGACAGAACACTCCCACTTATGTACTCCAAACTAGAAAAAGTAAATGAATAAGTTTCCACTTCCTGGAAACTTTATGACAAAACATTAACAAAATGTTACTTTTATTTTATTATACCTTTTACTTCAAATCAAAAACCCCAAACAGCATTTCAGAAACTTCCCATGTCCATATTTCAGATAATTTTTGTGCTGTGTTGTGTCAAAGAAAAATCTAGCAAAATCTGTTAGCAAATTAGCATGACCCATTAGAAGATGACCTTACAAAAACAACAACAACAAAAAAAACCCCAGAGCAAACCCATCATTAAACATTGATCATAAAATGAAACTAGATGCACCAAGATGAAAGTAAAATAACAACTCACAAAGTAACTAATCTGAACTGTATCACTCAAATCATTTATAACATCATAAATTTTACAGTTCTATGAGTATGAAGAGCTGCTCACCTTCACCCTGGAGCCTCCCATGGCCAATGGGCCTTCCTGCTCTGGATTCATTCTGGGGTTTAATTCCCACTGAAACCGGCCTCTCTCCCCACACAGGCTTACCGTTTTGGGCTGTGTGAGAACACAGAGCTCCGTGTATGTCTGACTTCTTCACAGCATTCTCCAACCTCACAAACAATATTGGACCCACAGTGCTGAGAGAGAGCCATGCAGCGCTGCTGAGACCTCATCAGGCTGGTCCACGATCCATCCTTTCCTCAGCTGGGTGACAAATACCTGAACCATTCTCAAACACACATAAAGCCAGGCAAGACACTGAATGGCTATGGGCCAAGGTGCAGAAAATGAGAACAAAGCGATATATAAGGATGATGGGAGCACATCTGATTCTTACAACTGCGATTCATTTGTCATTTTTATTTTGCAAAAAGCAACTTGGTAATGCTTTACATTAAGGGTTCAATAGCTGGCATAATTTAGCACGTTACTTAACATGAACAATCCATGAACTTCAGTATAAACACATCATAATGGTGTGTACCACACTTGGTAATATGGCAATTTTATTTAAAAAAACAAATAAACACCAATGTTTGTCACATCAATCAAAATGAACACCTTAATTAACATGTTTATGGTTTGTTAACTGACAAATTTCAGAAGTGAGGATGAAGCAAATTTCAGTATGTATACTTCGAGACCAGTTCAGTTAGTTATCAACATTTAAAAACATGCTGCAAATTATTTGTTGCAAACTATATGGACTATACAGACACCTGACCATCACACCCATATGTGCTTTTTGAACATCACAGTACAGATCACAGATTCCCCCTTTGCTGTTATAATAACCAGCACTCTTCTGGGAAGGATTTCCACTAGATTTTGGAGCATGCCTGTGGTAATTTTATTTTTTTTCATTCAGCCACAAGAGCATTAATGAGGTCAGGCACTGATGTTGAGTGAACGAGCCTGGGGCACATCCCAAAGGTGTTCAGTGAGGTTGAGGTCAGGGTTCTGTGCAGGTCACTCAAGTTCTTCCACTAGAGACTTGGCAAATCGTGTGTTCACAGATCTCGCTTTGTGCACACGGGCATTGTTATGCTGGAACTAGTTTGGGCCTCTTAATTCCAGTAATGGGAAATTGTAATGCTTCAGCATACAAAGACATTCTATACAATTGTGTGCTTCCAACCTTGTGGCAACAGTTTGGAGAAGGAACACATATGGGTGTGATGGTCACGTCTCCACATACTTTTGGCCGTATTTAATTGTGGATTGAACAGTCAAACAGTCAATATGAAGGTTTATTTTGTTAACATGTCAATGAATACATGTGCAAATGTACTTTGTTAATACTGCTTATTTATTAATGCTAAAAAAGTTATTTGTAACGTTTTTTTCTTAGTGATAACTAATGTACTAGATAATTAAGCAACATTGCACAAGAAAGAGTGTGTTCATACTGAATATCGGCACAGCCTTGATTCGGCCGTGTGCCAATATTATGATTGTGAGTGTGAGATTGCTTTTATACAAGTTTTTTTTTTTTTTTTTTTTTTAAAAAGAAGACATTAATATTGAGAAAGTGACATTTCAGACACAATATGGTCATAATAATTTGTTTTGTTTTTCTCTGCAAATGGAATTAGATCCCGAACATTTGTACATTCCCTGTGATTTGTACATTCGCATTAAAGGTGCGCCCGGTGAATCTGGATACCTTCTTCCTTTTTTATCTTCATCTGTTGAGCTTTCAAATTTTACTCAGAAGATGAAAATGTATTATTTGCCATGTCTGCTGATGATGTCATGAATTCAACTGTAGCAACAGTTTCAGTGGGACTGTTCCTAGAATTTTACAGTGAAATGCCCCTTTTCAGTTATAAATCCATTTTCTGTACCGCTTTTCCTACACAGGGTTGCGGGAAGACTGGAGCCTATCCCAGGGGACTCTGGGCACAAGGTGGGGGACACCCTGGATGGAGTGCTAACCCTTCGCACACTTAATGGACCTTAAAATGTTAACAATGACACCACATGATTCATTGACATATAAAGCTCTTCCATTAGCTCCTCCAACAGTAAGGTCTTTTGTTTGTATTTTTTCAAATTATGTTGAATATTGAAGTTAAAACAGATTGGTAGAACAATGCAATACCTTGTTAACAAAATTTTAACTATACCCACATAAAATCATGAAAGGATGACACATGGTTATAAATGTGAGTAATCTGTGACTTTGGCTCCATTTGTAAACTGGAACACTGCAGCAGAACAGTCAGGCCTACAAACTCACAAATGCTGAATTACAAAAAAAAATTAATATATATATAAATATATATATATATATATATATATAATATATATATATATATATATATATATATATATTTTTTTTTTTCTAAGGCTATATGAAAAGAACACTACTATTTAAGGTTCACACAACCTTTAATGTACACACTGAAATCCCACACTGAACAAGGAAGAACAAAAGCTCCTAATCTGATGATAAAATGATGCATCATAATGTCAGATCTGTCTTTACTGATTTCTTCATAATATTATCTGAAATCATTACATGCTCATTTTTGACCTAATAACTGCTAAGCCAAATGAACAAGTCAGGACTTATTTTTTTTCTTCTTTTTCTTGTGATGTCTCGGTTCAGGAGAGTGGGAATCCCTGCACAGACACACAAAAACAAGAGAACAAGTTAAAATGGCAACCAAAGAAGAAACACAATTCAATAATTTGGTTAAGATAAATTGTCTGTTCAGGAAGTAGACAGTCAGTTTATTTATTCAATATTGAATATGGACAGATACATAAGCAAACTGTATACATTATATCATATACCAAAACATAGTTATATGATGCATTGTCTGTCCCTAGAGGTGATTTTAATAAAAAAAATACTATCGAATATTACAAGAGAGAGAGATACAACAGCATAAATGCTAACATGTGCAAACAGAGAAGAGTTTACACACATCAGTATCACCAGTGACACAGATATTCCCTGAATGCAAATGCATTTCAGTGACTTTACCTCCTTCTGCTTTTGCTGCCTCGTTCTTGGCTGTGCTCACAGCTGTGTTTTTGGTGATGTTTGTGACGAGAGCTGTTCTCTTCTCTGGAACTCACGTGAGATTCGCGTGACTCAACAGAGGCAGATCGGCGTTCATCTGGCAGCCTCCTGGATCCCACGATCATAATGAATGAAGTGAACAAACAAAAACAAACTCATCAGAATATACCAAATAAAGCATACTGTGAGTGGAGGCATATTCTACATGCCTACACAGGACGTGGACAGATTCACTATATGGCCAAAAGTTTATGGACACCTGACCATGTGGTTCTTCCCCAAATTGTTGCCACAAATGCATAGAATTTCTTTGTATGCTGTAGCATTACAATTTCTCTTCACTGGAATTACGGGGACTAAACATGTTCCAGCATGGCAATGCCCCTGTGAACAAAGTGAGGTCCATAAAGACGTGGGTTGTGAAGTTTGGAGTAGAAGAACTTGAGTGGCCTGCACATAGCCCTGGCCTCAACCCCACCGAACACCTTTGGGATGAACTGGAACACTGACCGTACCCCAGGCCTTCACACCAAATATCAGTGCCTGACCTCACTAATGCTCATGTGGCTAAATGGGCAAATCCCCATAACCACGCTCTAAAATCTAGTGGAAAGCCTTCTCAGAAGGTTTTTTGTTTGTAGTTTCATTAGATATTGTGTAACTTCCGGAAAAAAAAACAAGTTAGTTCCTCTTATAATGTTATTTTAGCTATAAACAGTTATTCCACTGCCAGCTTCTCTTTTTCTTCTGTCTTGAAGTTAATAAGAAAAGACAAAAAAAACAAACAAACCCTGAGACAAAAAGGAGAAACTACTGAGAAAAGGGAAAATGGCCCTGGAAAGTCCATCCAACCATTTTCTGTACCTACACATTTAATTTTTTTTTAAAATTATTATTATTATTATTATTATTATTATTATTATTATTTTTAAAACACAGGGTCAAGGGGGGCCTATTCCAGGGAACTCGAGAGACACACTGGACGAGGTGCCAACCCATTGCAGGGCACAACTGCGCGCGCACACATACACACACGACAATTTGGGAACACACACCAATCAGCATACAGCACATGTCTTTGGATATTGGGATGGAAACCAGAGTACCTAAAGGAAAGCACAGGGAGAACATGTAAACTCCGCAAACACTGAGAATCGAACCCCCAACCCTGGAGGTGAGAGGAAAACATGCTAAGCACTAAGCCACTACACCCCTCTGGAAAGTCCTCTCTTCCAAAGACTTTGTGGTGGAAAACCTACCGACAGTTACAAAGCACAGACACCCGAGACTCCCTCTATAAACGTTAAAGTAACATATCCTTAATGAAAGCATCGCCATATCAACAATTCTACATTTTTCTATGCTTAAACAGCAATACTTTTTAAACCTGTGTATTATTAGCCTTTTAGTGTGTGGAGTGTGAATGAGCTGTAACTATAGATATGATAACATTAGAACAAGCGCATTTAATACAGACCTGTGATTTGAATTACAGACAGCACTACTGTCAGAGCTGCTGGTACAGAAAACTAATTAATACCTTCTGACCAATCGACATTGAGAACTGTACAGCACTGTGGTATAACAGAACAGAAATTGCTCCTACTATTAAAGTTTGGATTTGTATAATTTTTGCCTTTATTTAGTTGGTGCGCATTTTTTTTTACGTTTGATTATCTTGTCGTGTAAAAGCTAAAAGCATATTCATATTTATGTATATTTTAAGGGATTTGTCAGACACCCTTATCCAGAGTGACTTACATTAATCTCATTTATATAACTGAGCAGTTGAGGGTTAAGGGCCTTGCTCAAGGGCCCTGACGGTGATGGGATTTGAACTCACGACCTTTCTCTACCATCAAGGTGCCTACCAGCATCCTTTGGCACTAATGTGGTTTAGGCACTAGAAATTGTGCCCACTCTGTCCATCCATCCATTTTCTGTACCGCTTACCCAACACAGGGTCACCTGGAACCTATCGCAGGGAACACAGGATTCACTGGAGGTCACTGGGATTGCTGAGGATGGTACTGGTTAAAAAGAATAAAGATGGCGTTGGACCTCAATTCATGTGAACAACTATGCTATGATGGCCAGGATTACAATAGCTATTATATCCTTAGCACTGCAATTACCACAAACAGTTTTGCACTCAAGTCTCTATAAGTGAACAGTGGATAAGGTCAGCAAAAAAGACTTCATGTAAAAACGAATTAATTTTTTGGTTGCACAACTGCACTATTTGAGCATGTAGTATTAGTGCATTTATAGAAGGGATTTATTTACACTATCCATTGTCACCCAGATGAGGACGGGTTCCCTTTTGAGTCTGGTTCCTCTCAAGGTTTCTCTCTAATATCGTCTCAGAGTTTTTCCCTTGCCACCATCGCCTCTAGCTTGCTCGTTAGGGACAAATTCGTAAAAATTTATAGGGATAAATTACATTTATTTTATATATATTTCTGTAAAGATGCTTTGGGATAATATCCATTGTTAAAAGCGCTATACAAATAAAACTGAATTGAATTTAAATGAAGAGGGCGGACACCCTGGACAGGGTGCCAACCCATCACATGGCACAATCTCTCACACACACACACACACACACACACACACACACACACACACACACACACACACACACACACACACACACACACACACACACACACACACACACACACACACACACACCTTGGTAATGCCAACCAGCCCACAGTGCATGTCTTTTGACTGAGGGAAGAAACCAGAGTACCCAGAAGAAATCCCCAAAATACGGGGAGAACATGCAAACTCTGCACACACAGGGCGGAGGCTGGATTCAAGCCCTCAACTCCAGATGTGTGAAGCAAATATGCTAACCACCAAGCCACCATGCCCACTCTGTATTAAACTGAAATGATGTGGAAGATCACCCAACAATACCTGTGGGAGTGTTGTGAAGTTTTGGTCTCCTCCTCTCTCTCCTCCTGCCACAGCTTGGCTAACTCCCCCGAGTGGACATCAATCACTTCACGAATGATCTTGAGGATATAGTATCGTACATCTAAGAAAACTTTCCAAACACATATGCTGGTGTTTCTTCAGCACTATCTTGGTCAGTTACACCCTCAAGAGGAGAAACAAAAAAAGCTACAATACTGACCTCTGTGTAAGACTTCTTGGTGATGTGAACATTTTTTGCTCTGTATGACTGACGGCGTCTCCTGTAGTCCCTCATCTCAGCCAAGACCTCGAGGTGAGACTTTGGGCCACTTTTCTCCTCATCTACATTAATAAAAAAAATAATAATAAAAAAAAGTGTTCAGAAAATATTTACAACAAGAAGCTCCAGAAAACAAGCCAAACTAATGTTCGAATTCAATCAACACTAAGCAGTGTTTGGTAAAAGCATTACCAAATTAAGTGGATACCAGTTGCAAGGAGATGCGCGGGCGTGCGCGCACACTCACACTCACACACACACACACCTTTGTTAAGCCTGGACACAAGATCCACATAAAGATCCTCATTGCTGGATGCCTTTGCGCTCTGCTGTATCACCTCCTGTATCACATGATCATACAGAGCCAATCGGTCAGCCGCTGTGAGGTCACATATTGTTCGCTTGTGGTTCTGAGGGACATCTGCAGGCTCAGTGGAGTAATCTTCTAAACACAAAACAGGGTACTTGTTACAGACTGGATTCAGGATAGTATTGAAATCATATACAGGTGCATCTCAAAAAATTTGAATATCATGGAAAGGTTAATTAATTTACAAGAAAACTTAATTATCTGCAAGCCACAATCATCATGATTCAAACAAAAAAAGGCTTGAAATATTTCACTTTATGTGTGATGAATATAGAATATCATGAATTTTTCCACGATATTAATTTTTTTAGATGCGCCTGTAGATTCTTCTTATCAAAACTGCTAAAAATTAAACGCACAAGATGTAGTTTCTGAACACAAGTGGATATTCCCAACATTTACTCATCACCTCTCATTTGCAAGATATTCATAATAATTTCCCACAATACCCATCCTTAAATCATTGTACACAAGTGGAATGAATTAAAACATAACATGGCAGTGGATTCTCTTGCTACTGCACCACTGCATCGATGGTTACAGTTTTAAGCGTATATACTGACACCTAGTGTTTGAATTAGTATGGTCATAATTAGCCAGCCTAACTAACTAAATTAATTGTGAAATCCAGACATATTGTTTATTCAACCTACAAGAAAAATGAGTTGTAAACTGTGGTGAAGTTTGCGAACAACACATCACTAGTCTTCATGTTAAAGTTCCAGGGAGCGTAGGGTGATAGTCGCAGAGCATGCAGTGTGCATGTACCCTTCCACACCCTGCAGCCTTTCACCTTCAGTGAACTGACTTTTTCACCAGGTACATTTTTCTTTATTTGGACTCACCTCTGCTTTAGCTGAGAATACAGAAAAACGCATTTTCCAGTGGTCTCCAATATTAAAAATCATAACTTTTATAGCTAAACTGTAGGTGCTAGCACGTATATATATATATATATATATATATATTATATATATATATATATATATATTTTTTTTTTTAAAAACCGCGTATGTATTTCTTTTTAGATCACCCTGAGTGGAGAAAAACCAACTTTCGCTTTTGTCTTATGGATTAAAAAAGAGAATTTTACATGCCTGCAACTTCAAATTTGGTCAAGTGTTTTGGAGAGAAAATGCATGCATTTAGAAGGAATTTTTTTTTTAAAAAATAAGAATGATTTATATTACAATAAAAGTAAGCAACTTTTAAATTAAATTGTCTTGTATAATAGTTATTTTATATTCATTTTTGGCCATTACTTTAAAAAGTAATTCTGGAGTTAAGGTGTCTATTGGACTTTTTGTAGAATGCTGTTTACATGACCGCCAAAATCAGATCAAGTTGGGATTATCAGTGTGCATGTAAACACACTCAGTGTCTCTAAGTATTCCAAGTTTTTTTCCCCCCTCACAAAGCCATATCATTTCTTATGGAAAGAAATACAAATTTTATATATATCCAGATAAAGGATATTTCAAAAGGATACATCAAGCATGAGTAGAAAAATATCTTGAGTAGACATCCTCTAATACTCACCCCTGTTACTAGGGAAAAAATACAGAAAAGAAATAAATGATGACAGAAAGATACGTAAAAGATTTATTTTTTTTTTTAGAGGGCAAGTGCTTGTTCATAGGATGTTGTTGAAGGTCAAATATTAGTATATAGACAGGCCAATGTATCATGAATCCAATTACATGAATATTACTAGTAATGGCTAGTGTAGATAAAGGGTGCACAGTTGTTAGTGCAAAACAAACTGTGTGCCCTGAAATGGAAGTAAAAGGTAGATGGAGGTGAAAGTGTTTTCAGACTTACTTTGGCAGTAGTTTCCTGTTGACTGAACAGGAGGGGCACTCGCCCGGGCCTGCAGAATTACCTGATGCTGTGCAAGTTTATCTGTATCGAATACAATACATGGCTTCAAATCTCTAACAGGAAATTATATACATAGAAAAAATATATAAAATTTAAAAAAGCTCATGAATGATTTATAATGTCACCGCCTTTAAGTGGGCTCACCCAATTTGATGCTGGGAATGTTGGCTCTCTCATAGCAAAACAATGTATCGTACATCTCTGCCTAAAAACACACAAGAAGCACCAGATTGTGATCATGGACACAGATCATTTTGAGTACACGCAGCACATTAAGCGCCATTTCTAAAGAGTCTTTCCAAACCTGTTCTTCTTTGGAGTACCCTAACTGGCCGAGTAGACAGGTTGCTTTGTGGTTCTCCATGCTCCTACACGGAACTATGTGGTTTGGGTCATGGGGGCACACCTCCATCTTGTCCTGCTAAGGCATTTCAGATTGTTGACGCCAAAGAGCTCAGAAATAACAACAAGAGGGCAAGTGAGGCATTTCAGCAAGCTCATGCTACATTCATATGACTTGAAACATTCACCCGCAACATTTAGATCAGAAACTCGTATTTACTATAGTTCATATAATATTAGGGCAGTGGTAGCTCAGTGGTTAAGGTGTTCAAACCCCAGCATTTCCATGCTGATATTCTTGGGCTTTTGAGCAAGGCCCTTAACCCTCAATTGCTCAAATGTATGAATGAGATAAATCTAAGTCGCTCTGGATAAGGTCTGCCCAATACCATAAGTTTAATGCAAGTGTAATATTAAAAATGACGGTTGCATTAACTACACATAGCTAACATAACTAGCAAGCTACTTGCGTTTACATTTATTAATTCGCTTTAATCCAAAGCGATTTACAAATGAGGAATTTGTTTACAGGGTAAACTAAGATTATATTGAAATCAAACAGGAATTTCACTTATGTCTTGTTGTGACACAAATCAGGTGGTTGTTGTTACCTGCGGGGAATAATTCTCCCAGCTCCATCCCAGCACCTCGAGCAGCTCTTCCAGCTGTGTCCGACAGTTTTGAGTAAACTCAGTCAGTTGATGCAGAGCCTGTAATCGGTCCTGTAGCGCCTCAGAGGAATCAAAGTCGCTCATTCTCACCCAAACACCTCTCCAAAATACAGCCTTACAACCCAATACACTAAAACAGTAACTACAGTAAAATCACACGTCTTATTTCAACCCGTTCGCAATGCATTAAGGCAGCGAGAGATTTATTTGAGATTCAACGAGCGTGGCGTGACCCGGAAGTACAGGGGCTTCCGTATTCCGGTTAGTTTAGCAGATCCAGGATCAGGGTTAGCCATATCTAAAAGAATACAGTGCGCCGGATTCTACATTAGACTGACCTCAGATCAGCTGATTGGCAAACACTATGTGTGGTCAAAAAACAAGCAGCGATTCCATGTTTTAGGTCTAAATGACAGGTTTTGTTGCGCTCAGATGGATTAAAAAAAAAAAAAATTCTTACATTCCAGTGGAGCCGTTTGACTAGCTGTTAGATTGTAGATTATTGTTATCAGTCAGAAGAGCTCCGTCATCGTGGAAGTAAATCTGCGTGCTGGGAACTAAACACTAAACAGCAGGTAAACAACACTCAGTGTGGGGAAACATGGTAATAATGCAAGCGTCGTAAAAACAACAACAACCGTAAACATCTCTGTCGAGGTTGTGACATTAGGCTAGACTTTGTGGTTTTGTCATTATGTAGGTGTAAATACTGTGTGTTTGTATTGTTAATGTGAGGCATAACATTACCTTTAGATAACTGCGATTAGTCAATATTCTGCTCTCTACCTCCAAACACACACAGTTCAGCACTTCAGCACTATCATCACTTTGGTGTCAGCAGTTGTACATTGATCCCTGTCAATTTTTTTTTTAAATAATATTTGTCTGAAAATCAAGGTAGAATTATATCCCCCCCCAGTAATATTCTCTCATTATCAGACTAGGATCCATTTTCTGGAAGAAGCTTCACGGAAAAAAGAAGAAAAAAAAACACTATGGGAAATCAGCTGGCAGGAATTGCTCCATCACAGATATTGTCTGTCGACAGCTATTTCTCAGACATCCATGAATACGAATATGACAAAAGTCTCGGCAGCACCAGATTTTTCAAGGTGGCCAGGGCAAAGCACAGAGAGGGTTTAGTGGTGGTAAAGGTATTTGCCATTCAGGATCCGTCACTGCCGCTCACCAGCTACAAGCAGGAGCTGGAAGAATTGAAGATCCGTCTGCATTCCTGCCAGAACTGTTTACCCTTTCAGAAGGCCACACTGTCAGAGAAAGCAGCCATTCTTTTTCGGCAGTACGTTCGCGACAACCTGTATGATCGTATCAGCACACGACCGTTCCTCAATAACGTGGAGAAGAAATGGATTGCGTTCCAGATCCTTAATGCTGTGGACCAGGCTCATAAATCTGGGGTACGCCATGGTGACATTAAGACTGAGAATATTATGGTGACTAGCTGGAACTGGGTGCTGCTTACAGACTTTGCTAGTTTTAAACCCACATATCTGCCTGAGGACAACCCGGCAGATTTCAACTATTTCTTTGATACATCTCGAAGGAGAACCTGCTACATAGCTCCAGAGAGGTTTGTGGATGGCAGTATGTTTGCTACAGAGAGTGACCAGACTACTCCACTCATGGATCTCAGCAACAACAGCCAGAGGACCAGAGGAGAGCTCAAACAACCGATGGACATTTTCTCAGCTGGTAAAAAGAAATATATCTTTTATATATTTATTTTTAAGCTCTGTTGAAAGCTATGAAAAGCATTTCACATTCTGTATCTGTTTCTCAGGTTGTGTCATTGCAGAACTGTTCACAGAAGGGGTCCCACTCTTTGATCTCTCGCAATTACTAGCTTATCGCAAAGGGCAGTTTCAAACTGAACAGGTTCTAAAGAAAATTGAAGACAAGAGTATACGAGAGCTGGTATTTAGACTATTTTTCACATATTCCACATTCAACAAGCGCTAGTAGTTTCATACATCTCCAAACTCTCAATGTGGCATTTTTCGTTCAGTGTGCATGTGTTATATATTTGTCATAGGTGGCCCAGATGATACAGCGAGAACCTGAGAAACGCTTGACAGCGGAGGAGTACTTGAAACAGCAACGAGGCAAAGCCTTTCCTGACATCTTTTACAACTTTCTTCAACCCTACATGGCCCAGTTTGCTAAAGAGACCTTCCAGTCTGCAGATGAAAGAGTGTTGGTGATTCGAAAAGATCTGGAGAACATCCTGCATAACCTGTGTGATGGAGGGCAGGCAGGAAAGTCTGAGATGCAAGAGAAGGCTTCTCAGGAGCTTGGATCAAACAAAGAACATGGTCTAGTGGTACTGGTGTCAGTAATCACTTCCTGTCTGCAGACCCTGCGTTTTTGTGATTCTAAGCTTGCAGCACTAGACTTGGTGCTTCATCTGGCCAGCAGGTTAAGTGTGGAAATCCTGCTAGATCGAATCACTCCTTACTTACTTCACTTCTGCAATGACTCAGTGCCTCGGGTCAGGGCAGAAGCCGTACGCACACTGGCTAAAGTACTGGCGCTGGTCAAAGAGGTGCCCCGTAATGATGTCAACATTTACCCAGAGTACATTCTGCCTGGTATTGCCCACTTGGCCCAAGATGAAGCCACAATTGTCAGACTTGCTTATGCAGGTAAGATAAATGAATGCGATGCATACACTCAGATGATTGTGCAGACATCTTCATAATATTTTAGCTGAACTGGATTGATTTTCTTCTTTAGAGAACATTGCTCACCTGGCAGAAACAGCACTGCGTTTTTTAGAGTTAGTGCAGGAGAACAATCTCAATTGTGAACATGATGTAAATGGAGACGATGCAGAGGAAACTCTTCACCCAAATGAAAACTATGATTCAGGTACATGTCTATCTAGCAGTCATTTTCCTGTTTTATACAAATGTCAGGATTTCAAATAATGTACATTAATTATGTTAGGTAATATACAGTTAATTTATGTAATGTTTTAAAAGTAACATAAATGAGAATGGAGACTTTGTTTTAAGTTGAGGATGAGAATATTTTGAATTTATTTTACTATGTTGGCTTGACAAATCCAACATATTGTTCTTCTGTTTAAACTTAATTTTCTTCTTCTGAGACCCAAAATTTCTAAACGCTCCTCCTCCCAGAGCTTTCAAGCTACATGCACCAAACTCACCACATACCATCAGCCTGTTCTGACTATGACTTTTCTAACTGATTGGAATTACAATTTTCCAGTTACACAAGCTCACAGTGGCCAGAATTCCCATGGACGTCCATTAAAATTTTTTGATGGACAATCAATCAAGCCTGGCTCGGATTGTTCAAGATTTCAAACGCCGACTGTCAAAACTCACACACACACACACACACACACACACACACACACACCTGTGTGCACATGACCTGAAGCCCCTCTTCTCTCACTCTCACGCTGTCAATGTACCTGTAACAGAGACTCTCACTTCGTCCATTTATCTATCTATCTATCTATGCTACACACTCTCTCCATCCATCTCTCTATAAATCTAGCAGTAGCGCACACACACTCTCTCTGCATATTTCTTTCTATCAATCTACATGTATCACTCTCTCACTCCTTCTGTCTTCCTACTAATAACACTTTCCCTATCTATCTACTTGTCACTCTCTCACCCCATCTGACTTCCTACGTGTAGCACTCTTATTTGTCATCTTTCTACCAGTAACTGTCTGCCCATCACCCTTTCTTTCTTTCTTTCTTTCTTTCTTTCTGTCAAAATTTCAAAATCGTCAAGCTTATGAAGCAGTTACAAACTTTCAGACTGGCTTTGGCGAGGCCATATCAAAGTTTGTCGTCACAAATATTACCTACTTACGTTATTAATATTGGTCTATCCTTACAGAGCTGCAGGCATTGCATGAGATGGTTCAGCAGAAAGTGGTGACACTCCTTAGTGACCCGGAGAACATTGTGAAGCAGACGCTGATGGAAAATGGCATCACACGTCTCTGTGTGTTTTTTGGTAGACAGAAGGCCAATGATGTACTTCTTTCCCACATGATCACCTTTCTAAATGACAAGAATGACTGGCACCTCCGTGGAGCTTTCTTTGACAGTATTGTGGGTGAGTTATTTTGTTCTGCCAATAATTTTCTAATCTATTTAACGTTTATTCTTAAAAACCAAAATAGTCAAAAGTTGCTTTATCATCTTGAACATGCCCTGGGAATGGTGTACATATCTAAATGTATACACCTTTCTCCACTTTCTGCAGGTGTAGCAGCTTATGTGGGATGGCAAAGTTCATCCATCCTAAAACCGCTGCTACAGCAAGGTCTGAGTGATGTGGAGGAGTTTGTCATCTATAAAGCTCTTAATGCCTTGACTTGCATGTGCCAGCTGGGGCTCCTTCAGAAAACACACATCTATGAGTTTGTCAGTGACATTGGTGAGAGAAACTGCTTATGTTTATATTAGTGTTCACTGGAGATCGTTACAGTATGTGTTTATATAAGATAACGTGTTGTTATGCAGTGTAATTAATTAAACAGGTTTTGAAGGTACAATTCAGTGTGCATGTCTTGTCCTGCCAGCTCCTTTCTTGTGCCATCCCAATCTATGGATCCGTTATGGGGCTGTCGGATTCATTACTGTGGTTGCACAACATCTAAATATCGCTGATGTGTATTGCAAGCTAATGCCTCACCTTAACCCCTTTATTACCCAGCCTATTATACAGGTGAGATTGCAAATCCAAAAAAAATTCCTGTTCTTAAAAGTAACACTTGGGGTTCTCATTTCACAGTGAAAATGTTTGTTCTTTGACAGATTGATAAGGAGATAGTGCTCCTGAGTGTACTCAAAGAGCCGGTAACCCGCTCCATCTTTGACTATGCACTCCGCTCCAAAGACATTAGCAGCCTTTTCAGACACCTGCTGCTTCGTCAGAAGAAACGTCATGGCTCCATCCCTGAGTGCCCCATTCCTGAAGATCCTGCTATTGCACAACTCCTCAAGAAGCTTCTGTCACAGGTCAGACAGCAAGCCTATGTAGCTTCCTCTTTAAACAAGTGGAAAAGTTTCAGACGACAACACTGCTTAGTTAGAAAGTAGTAATGTTATATACTGTAGTTTATTCAAATCTGTGGAAGTAGCCATGTTCTGGACAGTAGAGAGAAGTTGGCAAATGTGTGAACTGCTCTTTTATTATCCTCATTGTCACTCACATAGTTAGTTCTGGAGTCAGATTCAACACCTTCAACTACAATCCCTAGTAAGCTTCTTGAGCTTTGTCACTAAATATGGCATGATGATACAGGACCAGCTTCTAGACTTCACTAATGGTGATGGATCAAACATGTTGAATGCTTCAATGTCATTATCAGCTGTTAACTTTGTAAGTAAAGCCCAAAAGACTCATCAAGGCTTCTGCGTTTCTTCCTGGCACGCTTGCAGAAGGTCCTCCATGAGGAATTTTAGTGACAGGTGTACCTCCGTGGTGGTGCACTAACTTTGCATTTGTCAGTAGCTATGTTTCCACGTATTGTTATTCAAATTTTGGGATATCGCATAAAAAAAACGCTGGATGGAAACACCAGATGTGAATAAAATCCTCCAAAATGCACTCAATTGAGGAAGATAATTATTGTATTCAATAAGAAGACATGCATAAACTGTGATGGAAATACATTTACCAAATAAATTCTTTGATGCGTATCAAAAATGCCATATGACTTTGTGATTGAATGATTGGATGATGGGGCAGTGGTAGATCTGTGGTTAAGATTTTGGGCTACTGATCGGAAGGTCATGAGTTCAAACCACAGCTCTGGCAAGCTGCCGCTGTAGGGCCCCTCAGCAAGGCTCTTAACTGCTCAGATGTATAAATGAGATAAACGTAAGTCGCTCTGGATAAGGGCGTCTGCCAAATGCCATAAAATGTAAATGCTCAGAAAAGTAGAAATGGCAGCGAGTGAGCTGCGCCAGTTTCCACGGAAATGACGAGTTTGTTCTCTTGAACACATGGGATGGAAATGGTGCTTTATTCGCGATTGTTTTATGCAACATTCCAATTATTCCCCCAAAAAAGTTAAATTCGCAACTCTGAGAGAGAGAGAGAGAGAGAGAGAGAGAGAGAGAGAGAGAGAGAGGAAATAAGGTTAAGAACAGTTTCAACATTTCGTAGTGTTATAGTCGTGTTTTGTGTTCCCATGTCACAAGTAGGAGCCTGGTGTAAACACAAAACCCATTAATGTCTATGCAAAGTGTATGCCATGGACAGTGTGTTTATTGATGTAAACATTGGGGAAGAGCGAAGGCGCTATAGGAGCAGACGATCTCAGGAATACACCGGGAGTGCAGGTGTGCTCAGTACTGGAGGTGTGGTGCCAGTGAGGAGAGTTCTGAAGGGGTGTGACCATTGTCCACTGTTCTTCTGAATCTGGCAAGAATGAGAATGCTCTTCAACTCAACATTTCTCCCTTAACAGTCGTGGAGAGTCTGAGAAATTTTTAAGCTCCAGCCAAGCGTGATTCATGAGTATAGTATTGTTTTAGTTCAATGACCTGTCCTTTGTTGTGTCTGTGCTTTGGGAGAGGTGATGTTTTTACCCAGCGTCATAATTTATTGTCTATAACCTCACTATGATGAGCATTCTTATCCACATGATTCTTCATGATCAAGCAGTGTCACTGCATGTCTCATACTTTAATTTTCACTTAGGGAATGACCGAGACTGAGGAGGACAAACTCCTGGCTCTAAAAGACTTCATGCTGAAGTCTAGCAAGGCCAAGGCCAACATTGTCGACCAGACCCATATGAGTGATGGGGCACAGAGTGGAGTTATTGACCTGGGTTTGCTGGGTATCACTGGGCGCCAGGTGGACCTGATCAGACCAAAGCAGGAGTCTGAGGACAAGAGAGGTACAAAGCATGTTAAGCATCACTAGTCATGCTGTTGTACAGCTGCTATAACATCTTATTAGTACCTCAAGCTCAGAATGCAGGTTGACATGTAATGTTTTTTCTGTTGTTTGCAGACATCATCTCTACAATTTCTGATTTATTCTTTAGCTTTTTTTTAACAATGGCTTTCTTTGAAGTGTAATTAAAAATCCAGACTTTTTGCTGTCATGTTAGAGAACCGTCTAAACCTGGCCGTCTTTAGTTTATTATGGCCGTATGCATACTGATATGAAGTACATTCTCTTCTACTTCCGCACAGCAGTATGTTGGCTAAAATCAATGAATAAATAGTATTTTCTTGTTACAGCTTATATGTTGCAGTAACATGAAAGTGGCTTATCGAGGGCTGAACTGTATGCAAGTGAACTAAATTGATAGTTGAACTGATTATGCTGTTAATGCTGAGTCTTAGTGTGGCATCAACCACATCTTCTGGCATTTGATGCACTCTCAGAGTATCTGTTCTAATGTATTGAGGCCCTATGTTTTGAATTTGGTTTTCGATGTTTGTCATCAAATATAACAGTTAACTAACTGCTTTTACCTTTAGTGCATAGTGTTTGTTTTTTTGCATATTATTAGTGTATGGGTATTCAGACACTGAATTACAACCAAGAATTAAGTCATTTTTGGTTTAAAAATAATAAGTGTTAAAATTTCTTTGCAATATTTAACGTTGTATGAAATGGAATTTGTACACATCCTAAATGTGTCATTTTTATATTATCACCATACAATTACTGACCACTTCCTTTCAGCTTGAAGCAATTTCCCATGCTTTTCTGACCTCTCTCATCAACAAGGCATTTCTGCTTGTATAACTGCCACCCACTGGATGTTTTTGATTTTTGCACCATTTTGTGTAAACTCGATCGACTGTTGTGCATCAAAATTCCTGGAGATTTGCAGTTTCTGAAATACTCAAACTATCTCATCTGGCACTCACAACCATGACACGGTCATAGTCACTGAAATTACACGTTTTCCCCTATTCTGTTTGATGTGAACATTAACTAAAGCTCTTGACCTGTAGCCACATGAGTTTATGCATTGTACTGCTGCCATGTTTGGCTGATAATCACTGGCTGATTATTCAGCAACTCACACCAGAAATATGTAGAATATGTGGAGAGAGATTGAACTCAAATCCAGGGATGGATAAAACTGATTGTTGTTTTTTTTCACTCTTTTATCAGCTCGTAAGCACACAAAGCAGGACTCGAATCTAAATGAGGAGTGGAAAAGCATGTTCGGTTCTCTGGACCCTCCCAGCTCTACACCAACTCTGTCGACGGTACCTACTGTTCTACTTGCAAGCGGTGGTGGGGAACCCAACGGGACTCTGGCGGGAGGGCGTCTGCGATCAGAGAGTTCCTCCCAGACTCTTAACCTCCCTCATGTTCCATCCTCAGCTCAGGTCGACTGCTGAGCCGACTACACACTATCTCTCTCTGCCTCCCTCCTTTCCACTCTACATCTGCTCATCACTCTTTCTTCTCTTTTATTAATCCATGTTTTAGTCTTCTTTCCATTCTCCATAAACATGCGCCCCTCTTGACTCATAAGCTTTAGCCATGTGTCCTAAACATTTGACCATTTCACAGCTTTACTAGCAATAGTACTAAAGTTTTTATTCTTGTGTTCCTACACTAGATGCCTGAAGGTGGAGGCACTCAGACCAGGAAATCCACAGTGTCCCCTGCCGTTCAGGTAGTGCAGTCGATGAGTGGGGCGTCCACCTACCAGCGGCGTGTGACTACATGCAAAGCCGAGCTGCAGCAGCTGGTGCAGCAGAAGAGGGAGCAATGCAATGCAGAGCGGATGGCCAAACAAATGTTGGAGAGTGCGGAGTGGGAGAGCAGGCCTCCATTGCCAGGTTAACATCTGAAAATAATCTCACATTTCTTTTAGGTCAACATCCGGGATTCTTTAGCTGCACAATTGCACGCTAGCCAACCACATGAAACAAAACAGATCAATGAGTGAAACAGTAAATTGACAGCAGATGCTTCCTCAGAAATCTCACAAGTGTTCTGAGGTTTGCTTAACACATAGCAAAGCCCACTGCACTCTCTGATCTCTACATTTATTGGCTGTTTAGAATAAAATGAGCTTTTTTTAATCATATAGTAAGGGAAAGAAGTATTTGATCCCCTGCTGATTTTGTACGTTTGCCCACTGACAAAGAAATGATCAGTCTATAATTTTAATGGTGGATTTATTTGAACAGTGAGAGACAGAATAACAACAAGAAAATCCAGAAAAACGCATGTAAAAAATGTTACAAATTGATTTGCACCCCCTCTCAATCAGAAAGATTTCTGGCTCCCAGGTGTCTTTTATACAGGTAACGAGCTGAGATTAGGAGCACACTCTTAAAGGGAGTGCTCCTAATCTCAGCTTGTTACTTGTATAAAAGACACCTGTCCACAGAAGCAATCAATCAATCAGATTCCAAACTCTCCACCATGGCCAAGACCAAAGAGCTCTCCAAGGATGTCAGGGACAAGATTGTAGACCTACACAAGTCTGGAATGGGCTACAAGACCATTGCCAAGCAGCTTGGTGAGAAGGTGACAACAGTTGGTGCGATTATTTGCAAATGGAGACCAAGAAAACAATTGGTAACACACTACGCCGCGAAGGACCGAAATCCTGCAGTGCCCGCAAGGTCCCCCTGCTCAAGAAAGCACATATACATGCCCGTCTGAAGTTTGCCAATGAACATCTGAATGATTCAGAGGACAACTGGGTGAAAGTGTTGTGGTCAGATGAGACCAAAATGGAGCTCTTTGGCATCAACTCAACTCGCTGTGTTTGGAGGAGGGGGAATGCTGCCTATGACCCCAAGATCACCATCCCCACCGTCAAACATGGAGGTGGAAACATTATGCTTTGGGGGTGTTTTTCTGCTAAGAGGAAAGGACAACTTCACCGCATCAAAGGGACGATGGACGGGGCCATGTACCGCAAATCTTGAGTGAGAACCTCCTTCCCTCAGCCAGGGCATTGAAAATGGGTCATGGATGGGTATTCCAGCATGACAATGACCCAAAACACACGGCCAAGGCAACAAAGGAGTGGCTCAAGAAGAAGCACATTAAGGTCCTGGAGTGGCCTAGCCAGTCTCCAGACTTTAATCCCATAGAAAATCTGTGGAGGGATCTGAAGGATCGAGTTGCCAAACGTCAGCCTCGAAACCTTAATGACTTGGAGAAGATCTGCAAAGAGGAGTGGGACAAAATCCCTCCTGAGATGTGTGCAAACCTGGTGGCCAACTACAAGAAACGTCTGACCTCTGTGATTGCCAACAAGGGTTTTGCCACCAAGTACTAAGTCAGGTTTTGCAGAGGGGTCAAATACATATTTCCCTCATTAAAATGCAAATCAATTCATAACATTTTTGACGTGTTTTTCTGGATTTTCTTGTTGTTATTCTGTCTCTCACTGTTCAAATAAATCTACCATTAAAATTATAGAATGATAATTTCTTTGTCAGTGGGCAAACGTACAAAATCAGCAGGGGATCAAATACTATACTTTTTTCCCTCCCTGTATGTCAACAAAATTAAATTATTTATTTCTGCAGGATGGCATCCTAAAGGCCTGTTAGTAGCCCATCTCCATGAACATAAGTCAGCAGTGAACCGAATTCGAGTGTCTGATGAGCACTCTGTCTTTGCCACATGCTCCAATGATGGAACTGTGAAGATCTGGGACAGTCAGAAAATGGAGGGCAAGACAACAACCACAAGGTAGATTACCATTATATAGCACCTTGCACCTAAAAGCTATATAGGATTTCGGGATTTTGCCCTCTCAGGTACAAAATTGCTTTTGCAAGCTATTTTTGGAAGAACATTTTACAACATGGATTGTGCTGCCTTTTCCCTCCATGCATTACTCTCACAGCTACCAGTGCACACATTTATAAAGAATTCAAAGCCCTGTCTCAAACTGCATAATGCGCACTAAGAGCTTGTCTTTTACCTACAATGAGCTGGTTCTTTCTGTGACTATCAGCAGTTAATGCATCGCTGACCTGCCGTGGTCTAACTTTCCTTATTCTGTGGTAAAATAAGCAGCACATAACCTACAGAATGAATAGTCACCTAACTCAAATAGCTTGCTAATATGTAAGCTCTGGTTAAAGGAAGAATTGTTTCTCCTCTGTAATCTCACAACGTGCCACATGCATTGGACCGCAGGTTGAATATGGGGACTTTCTTCATGGCTCTGTGCATGTCCAGGGTTGTTGGACACAGCTAGCTCATAGCTAGAATAATAGAGAGAATAGAGATAATAGAATAAAAACAATAATGCCTGGTCATTTACAATTGGCTTTTTTTCCCCTTTTTTTTAAAACTGATTTGTGCTCTCTGTGTTTTGCTTGAACGGATAGTGTTAGCATACTAGCTAAAACCCACACAAGAGAATAAAAAGACAGCTCAGGCGAGCAGATCGATGTGACTCCAATGTAACAGAGTTTGACATTCAAAAATATGGAGAAACTTCAACAGCTTCACAACTGATACAAACTCCGCAATAGGAATAAATTGGCTTATTCACTAGGTTCCCACCAAAATAGAGAATATATAAATGCCTTACTTGTCAGCACCAAAAACTCCATCCATAGTGAAGTATAGTATAAGTGTCTGACACATTCTAACTCCCATTTGGTCTCTTATTCTCTCTTTCACCTAATTGGCTGCAACTTCTGCCAATCACAGTGTAGTCTGATTTGTTTCCTGTGATAATAATATTTTTAACAACAACAACCCTACAAATCTGTTAGATGTCCCAGGGACTCTTCTCAGTAATGTGCATTATTCATAAGAAAAGAATTTAATAAACGAAAATAAAATAATTTTTCCCTGTAATTGTTGTTGAGTATTGAATGTTTTGGCTTGTTTAATTGATATTCCAAAAAGACGGAAACATCTGATGGAAAATGGTCAACTTGTTTTTTAGGTCAGTGCTCACGTATTCCCGTATTGGCGGTCATGTGAAAACCTTGACGTTTTGTCAGGGGTCACATTACCTTGCTGTTGCTTCAGATAATGGATCCATTCAGCTCCTTGCAGTTGAGGCCCACAAGCCACCCAAATCCCCCAAGGTGCAGCAGTGTCAGACCAGGTAAGTGATATCAACTGTAATAGGAATTTCATGTTTGAAATTTGTTAAAAGATCAAGTTAACTATAATTCAAAGTTCAGATAAAAGTAATGTTGTAATGGTAAGAAATACCAGTTCCCATGAAAACTCTAAATAGATATGAGAGGGTGTTAATAAGTTTGCAATAAGTTCCAGATCAGGCCATAACTTTCCAGATGTATAATAACCAGGGCTGGAAATGGGGGTGTGTGGGGACTGAGCCCTGGGAATAAATTAACAGATGTGACAGAATTCCAGTTTACACTGGCTCCGTTTTTTTTTTTTTTTTTTTTTAAACGAACAGTGTTTCTAGCTTTTATTCCCTCGAAAGCCTACGTAAGCGAGCTCCGCACATAAGCGTAGCGAGAATGTTCTGCATGTGGTTGCACAATGTGTGATTGGCCATAATACCTACAGACTGCAGCCAGTGGAAACGTGCATCCTCACAGAACTGATCAGACCACAGCAGATAAGTTAACAGAGTCTTAATGTAGCTGGAAATCTTAACAGAAACAGATACTTTAACGGATGCGATAGTAGAAACCTTGATATGGATAAAGCTGCGTGCACGTACCTGAAATGGTCCAGGTTTAATCTATTTTGAATGCCCTTGTTCACCTTAAGTTCTTTTCATTATCATAGCTTGCTAAGAATTATATCCACAGTTTTGTTAGCCTACATGTTTATTAATTGTCTCCAAGCAGAGATACTTTTTGTATGAACAGTTTGTTTTGTGCCACACGTAATTGTTGTTCTTTGACCTTCCATATGCCTGTCTTGATACTCAAGAAAGCATATTGTTTGGAGGAGACATGAAATAAGTGTAATGTTATAAATACTTCTATGATATATAATATTTTTATATTTAAATTATTTAATTTAAATATTACTTAAATATCAAAATAATCCCGCTGTGTATCTCAGCCATTTCTAGCACTGATGATAACACTTGAAGACCCTACAGAATCCTTGATAAATCTGATTTACCCCAGCTTTAATAAATATGTCTACCATGACCATTGCTGTATGCAGGTTCCTGGACTTGAAGGAGGACGGCTGTGTGGTGGATATGCATCATTTTAATTCTGGGGCTCAGTCCGTGCTGGCCTATGCTACAGTGAATGGCTCTCTAGTGGGTTGGGACATGCGCAGCAACACCAATGCTTGGACCCTCCGACATGATCTGCGTCTTGGCCTCATCACCTCCTTCGCGGTTGACATGCATCAGTGCTGGCTGTGTGTGGGTAAGCACTGTTAAGTGCATACTTTTTTTAATCACTGTAATACAGAGTCCCTTTTATGGATTTTTTAAATAGAAGATCATATGTGTACCTGTTTATTTGAAGGTACAAGCAATGGAACAATGGCATGTTGGGATATGCGATTTCAGCTGCCAATCTCCAACCACTCCCACCCGGCCCGAGCTCGAATCAGGCGACTGCTCATGCATCCCCTTTATCAGTCCTCAGTCATAACAGGTGAGATGCTTTATATATTTATTTAATATTATTTTAAAATACTGCAGGATTATCCATTATCATAATATACCAGGCAATGATCAAAACCATAAAATGCTAAACATTAGGGATAATGTTTATAAACACACAAAAAAGAAAAACAGAACAAAAATGTGCCAGTGGCAGCTGCTATAAACAGACAGGTACAGTATGAAAGATTGTGTGGGCTTTTTCTAGCAGTGACCTAGAAATTAAATTAGCAGCCTTTGAAAAGTTACCTGTTTAGGCCTCATTAGGTTAAAAGTGCACCCAAAAACATTTTTTTTAACCAACAGGCAAGTTCTGGTCATAGAATTTGACAACTTTCTGTAAAATAAAAACTGTACCTTTTCTTACTCTCATCTTTCCTTTCCTACTACTTTCCTTTGCTTGTCCATTTCCTATGAGAATAATAATTCTAGGTTAATAGTAATCCTCTGTGTTGCTCAGCTGTCCAAGGAAACAATGAGGTGTCAATGTGGGACATGGAGACAGGAGACAGGAAGTTCACTCTGTGGGCCAGCTCTGCTCCACCTCTCTCAGAGATGCAGGCATGTAGTAACACTTCTTTCATACCTATAAATTCTCCATTATGAATCAGCCATCTGACAGAATATTAGGTACACCTAATAGTAGCATATTGCCCCTCATTTGGCCTTCAGAATAGCTTTATTCACCTAGGCCTGATGTCTACACGATGATGAATGCACTTTAAAAGAATGTTGTACCAATGTGAATGTGATTGTGTTTTAAAGAAATTGGCACATATGTGTCCTGTGGTCAGGAATTATGCAGGCCTTAGAAGCAAAATCTTCATAGAACTATTTTAGTGAAAACACATGCCTCATCACATCTTACATTTCCAAGCAATCCACATCCACTCTTTAGACATTCTGTGATTAGTGTCAGAAGCCCTAACGTGTGCCAGTAAGACATTCCTCACTTCATCCTGTTGCCACCAGCCTCTACTGTTTATTTGAAAAGGATATCATCTGGACTGGATTTGCCTGAGCAGGCTATTTTTCATGGTGTTGCTGATGTGGACACACTGTTTTGTTATTTTACTAAAAAGCAACCAACATAATTTTTGGATGTTATATCCCATTAGAGACAAAGTCCATTAAGTGGCACATTATGAGAAAAATGTTTGAAACATTCTGCATACCAAATATGCCCATGATTTGCATGAAGTTGTGGCTTGTCTGTTTTGCTTATATGATCCTTGCCATCCTCCCTTGTTATCTGTGATCTGCAAGGTGTTATTGTCTAGTATTCTCAATTACTGGTAATTTCTTCTTTTCACACCACTCTAGATAAACCCTTGAAACAGTTGTGTATGAATAGGCCAAGATGATAGGTGTTTGGGGGAGGCTCATCTTGTTTTGACCATTCCAACTCTCGTTTAACCCCTAGTTGTTGCTAGAAAGGTTTGCCTGCATGATTTAAACCACACACCTCAGTCACATTGTGGAATATATCTTGCTTGTGACTTGTCAGCAGATGGAAACTGGCAACTTGGTGTAATATAAGCTCAGAATAAAAATTAGTCATATTAGCCTTCTTATATAAAACCATGCTTCCTGTCATAGCCATCCTCTCATAGTGTACATGGAATATACTGCAGCCCTGCTGATGGCAACCCTCTCCTACTCACTGCTGGATCAGATATGAGAATAAGGTATGTCTAGCCACAATATCTAGTTCTTTATTACTGAAAATTGAATAACACGTTCTAATAATAAAAAAAAAAAGTTAAGGTATTGAAGTCATTTTCAAGGTAGGTAATCTCAATATGAAACTCACTTTTATAGTGAAGTTCAGCTTGCTTATGGAGAACTTGGCTTTTATTAGATTTAGCTCTCTTTTTTTAATTATTACTTTTATGAGTCTGTTTGGGGAAAAATGAAATGCAGACTAGAAAACAGTCTGACATTGCTTTCCTGGCAATGTCATATGTTGTTTGGGATCATTAAGCCACACTACATATGTTCTTTTCAGATTTTGGGACCTTGCGTACCCAGAAAGGTCTTATATTGTTGCTGGTGGTGCCAATGACTCTCTACACTGCCCTTCTGTATTCTACAACCGGAAGATTATTGAGGGGACAGAAGTAGTACAGGTTTGATTCCTTATTTTTTTATTTCCAGAATTGTCTATATCCTTTTATTGTATGTTTTTATTTATTTTTATTAAGTACACCCGATGGAAATTGATGGCTTTTGTGACATATTTGGACGAACAAACATTTGCTCACCTTCGAAATGGCGCCTATTAATAAAGTTGAGATAAATAGCATTTTCACTCATTTGTTCAACAGAATAGTGTATCAACTTTATTAATAGGCACTGTTTCAAAGAGGATAAAATTTTAACTTGTCCAAATGTCAAAAAATCCCAAATTTCCATGGGGTGTACTTATTTTTTCACATGATTGTGTATGTGTGTGTGTGTATGTGTGTGTGTATGTGTATATATATATATATATATATATATATATATATATATATATATATATATATATATATATATATATATATATAAACATGCCCCCTTCTTCATCATTAGGAGATTCACAGTAAGCAAAAGAGTGGTGCTACAGAAGATGCCCCTCGCCGAGGTCCAGAGTCCTTGCCTGTGGGCCACCATGACATTATTACTGACATTGCCACCTTCCAGACAACCCAAGGCTTCATAGTCACCTCCTCTAGAGATGGCATTGTAAAAGTCTGGAAGTGAGAACACTCATTAATGCCACTCTATGTGGAAATCTAAACAAAATGGTGATGTGCAATGTTTGTGAATATTATCACCATGTGACCTCACCAGGTCTGTTATTTAACATGATAACTATTTCAAGTTTATTATGTGTTTCCTTGTCATGAGCATATGCAAATTGTAAATGTGAATATATTGAAGTGTAGCTATACACAGGCAGCCAAACTGTGGTAATATTAATTATATATATTGTAGTTAGTGCAAATCCATGAGCTATTGATTTTGGCCATCAGTATTATGCAATAAAGATTTAGGATAATGTGTTTTTTTTTGTTTTTTTTTGTAGTTGCGATTATATCTACAGCTTTATTTGTATAAAACATCAACCGAAACAAAATCATAAAACATTAAAGAGAGCAGGTGATAAAATCCAAAGTCTCCTCTAATTTTGTTATTAGATCATAGACACATTCATTGTCGATTTCTCACCTAATCAACAAAAAAAAATTCTGTTTATTTTTAGTGTGAATATTTGGACTATGCGAACAAAGCAAATGTTCTGAAATGTGCCTTGGTCCAGAGGTTATTAATGAAGGCATAGTGTGATCTGACATAGTAACCTAATAGATTGAGTATAAGGCTGTTGTTTTTCAAGTTTTGAGATTTTCATTTGGAATCTAATACAAAAAAAAAGTATCTTGTGAGTTCTAAAAGATGCAGCCGTTCCAGCTGATAGCTGTTCTGTGATATCGGAGAACTGATGAGTGGGTTTGACCATGCAGTGGCATGGTTTGTATAACCCCAGTTCCAAAAAAGTTAGGACAGTATGGAAAATGGAAAAAAAAAAAAAAAACTAACAAAAAGGGTAATTTGAAAATTCAATATAATACAGGGTGAATTGAAAACACATTTAACACATTATTTGACGTTTTACTTTGTGAATTTTGTTTATTTAAAAAAAAAAATACACTCATTTCGAATCTGATGACTGCAACACACTCCAAAAAAGTTGGGACAGTTGACTGTTTACCACGGTGTAACATCAACTTTTCTTTTAATAACACTTATTAAGCGTTTGGACACTAAAGACACCAGTTGGTTAAGTTTAGCAAGTGGAATTTTACCCCATTCATCCATTATGCATGCCTTCGTTGCCTTATTTTGCGCTTCATAATGTGCCACACATTCTCGGTTGGAGACGGGTCAGGACTGCAGGCCAGCCATGCTAACACCCACACTCTCTGCTTATGCAACCATGTGCTTGTAATCCAGGCAGAATGTGGTTTGGCCTTGTTCTGCTCTGGATGGCAGCATATGTTGCTCCAAAATGTGTACATATCTTTCTGCATAATTTTTTTCTGCATAATTCAATTCAAATCAATTGATATTGTCCCAAAGCAGCTTTACGAAAAATCTATAAATTCAAAATATAGATTTTAAATGTATGAATTTGTCCCTAATGTGCAAGCCAGAAGTGACATTGGCAAGGAAAAACTTTGGCTAGCATTCTGACAAGGTTCTATCTGACAAAGTTACGAACAAACATTCTTCCATTAATGTTAATAGAACATTTGTTCAATGTTATCTTGTCTTTAAAAACGTTCTCTAAACATTTTTAAACGTTATTCATACAACCTTTTTTGTTCTGGAACATAATCACAGTATTCTGTTCACCCTTGTATTTACAAACATAGTATGTATACATGGTATACAAAGTATACATGATAAAGTGTATATAGCAAAAAAGCCCACTTAGCCTTAAATGTTTTAAATGTAAACTATGATGCCAGATTTTTCTATATTTTAAGGGAAAGTATTATTAAAGTAAACAGTTACATCATTTATATTAGTGATGTGGCTATCCCACAAGCAGATTCAACATTTAATACTGAATTCCTAATACAAATGTTTTATTTGCAGTCAAAATCATGAAACAGTTTGGAACAGTTGTGGGAGGTTTTGGTAGCTAAGAAAATCACAATTATTTACTTTTTGTCACAAAAAATATTGCTAAAAATGGACCCCACTCATTTGAAGTACTTCCTGTATCAAAAGGTCAGTGTGAGGAGTGGTGATTGAAAACTTTGAATGGTAAGTTGATAAGTTCTTACTGTTTATCCATTATTTGTTAATTTAAATGGCAATAATGCCCTTCTGCCTAGCCAACAAATAGTTAACCTATTGTCTCTGTTGTGTTCAGATTAGGCATGTCAATTTACACAAATTCCCATGAACAATAGCCATTTAAATTAATGATCAATTAATCGATTAATCTTTATCCTTTATACCACAAGATGCATCTACTGCAGTGGCATATAGCTACCAGCATGCCAGGGTGTGAAAATCAGGCGCAAAACGTGAGCTTCCTCGTCCAAATGAAAAGTTTTTTTTACTCTAAATAATAGGCTAGTAGGCCATGCATGATCATCAATTTTTTTTTTAATGCACTCGGTGTTCAGAAGGAATTCATTACTGTAAATAGAGACCACTGGTAAAAGAACATGAGCCACACTGTAAAGCTGAGCATTTAAAAAAAAAAACTAAAAAAAAAACCAACACTTTATGCAAATTGGAAGAAAAGCAATGTAATACTGCCAGATTCAGGCATTAAACACCAATCTTTTTCTTTTTTTTTTTTAAATTTACATAAACGGTGGTTGTTAATTGGGAGAATATCAGATATTTGATGTAGTAGTGAAAAATATATAAGCAGGTGTAATATTATACTGGTGTAGTTGGGGGAACCCAACATATACATACATTATATATACATAAAACATGCTTATAGAATGTGTGAATTATATCCAAAATCTTGATTAAAACATTTTTCTTCAAAATATGATCACATTAAAATGGTAACTACATAGAAAAATTAATTCACAAAATTATTCACTTTATTAAACAATGAGCATCTTCAGAGGAATTTTCTTTTATGATGAAGTGAAATATGATGCAAATGCTATTACTCCTGGTAGGGTAGCAAACAAGCTGGACACTTTAATGTATGCAAGTTATTTGGATATAACAAAAGTATTGTTGTATCCTACTGTGCCATCATTTCATATAAAGCCAGAGAAAAGGAGGAGTAATTTTAGTGTCAAATCTGTTAAGGTTCCATCACATCCTCCATAAATGAAGCGAGAGCATTTGTTCTGCTCTTGATTATAGAACCATTTGATTACATAGTTCCTGTAGGGCCCGGTGTCTTTTTTTTCAGCTAGACTTTTCTGGAAGGGGAGACAGGGAGAAAAGAGGGGGGTCTTAGCAGGAATGATTTACAGTTAAGTTATATAACAATGATACTGCTGATATTGCAGTGTTTATGGATACAGATGATACATGCCATGAAAACATTCAATTTCTGTAACAAAAACAGTTGCTGTTACCATCACACACACAAAAAAGTGTAAGCATGCACCGTACACACTATCATAGTACCATCTTTTGACAGATTCTCCACACATGGTGCCCCTGTCCATATGCAGTAAACACTGGGCTAGGAGCAAAACAGTACAGAAACATGCATGGTGCATGCAGGACACAGGAATCACACTACAACTGCTCACATTTGCACTACTCATGTTCATACACAAATATCATATAGTCTCTTTATAATGATTTAAACTGTAAGCCTAGGTCTTTTGTGATATAAACTCCAACACTTGAGGTGCAGTAAAATTACTGTTGTCATAATAGATGTTTTTTTAAGACATGCTCAATTCCACAATAAAAATGAATGTGCTGTACCATGTCCTGGAGTCAGCAGGTCCAAATTTTCATACTCCATCTGTGTCTCTCTGTTCAGCATATTCTGTCTCTTCTTCCATCTCCTCATATTCTTCCCCTGAATTCTCAGGGTAAAATATTCTTGCGGGAGGGATCCTGAGGAAAAAGTACTTCTTTTATCAATGTTGTCAGTACACGTGCTCCTGATTTGTAAAACAAAAGTTTTTTTTTTTTTTTAAAATCAATCAATTATATAATAAGAAGTACTAATGCAAGCATTATAATATAACTTAAATAAGAAATAGCGGGTACAAACTAAATCCTTGGATAAAACTTAATGTGCCTGACTTCACAATGTGACTGCCTTTCAAAAAAATGTGCATATGGTAGGTGTATAATGTTTTAATTGATATTTATTCAACATAACTCAGGGCCACCATTGTCAATATTGCCAGTATTGCCATGGCTACTACTAATTTAATGCCTGCAGTACAACTTTACATAGCTGGCAAAGATGCAGTTTAGTCAGTGAATAAAGGCAGTTTATTTGAGCATTAACCCTCCTGGCAGTTTTATTGAATCTAGGTAAAGCCAGTTCTGATTTAATCTCAGTAATCTAGATGCAAATCATAACTCCAAGATGTGCAACTGGAGCAAATCTTCCATACTGTCAAATGGTCCAAGGTTTTGTGATTGAAAAACCTAATTTTTGCTTTATATTTGAAAACCACAGATGAGACCAATGGTTATGAGTTTTTACACATCACCATAATATTTTAATACTGCTACTAGGATCTGTGCTTCTATCAAAATTTTCACAACTTACGGTCTTCCAGTTTCTCAGTAACTTTACAAACGGTGTTCCCTTTCAAAGAGACCTTCGACGTTGCGTTTAACAGACCACTATGGGCGCGCCCTTGCGCGTGACCAGTATCTGAATTTTGTATAAAATCATGCCTCTGTTTATAGGCCTGCCGTGATCAGGTGACGTGGCAATTAAGCGGGTCGCGTGATATAAATATGGCACCTGTGAACCACACCGTCAGCCTTATTATCTTCAAAGAAAGATTGCGTCCCGGTTGTTTGTGTAAAGAAACAAAGGGGCGCTTCAGTTTCTCGCTAGCTTTTCTCAAAATCTCAGATCTTTTATATTCCTTTAAAAATAAAAATAATAATAATAATAATAATAATAATAATAATTATGGGCGAGAGAGAAAAATGAGAGAGGATTCAGGAAGTGTGTTACGGCTTGCTCCCATTTCATCACGGGGAATAGTGCACACTTTCTGGGTGCAGTGTCTAGGGGGTGTAGCATGCGATGGCCCAGGGGTCGGGAACCTTTTTGGCTGAGAGAGCCACGAACGCCACATATTTTAAAATGTAATTCCGTGAGAGCCATACAATATGTTTAAAACTAAATACAAGTAAATGTGTGCATTTTATGTAAGACCAACACTTTTAAAGTACAATAAGTACTTTAATGACCACCCGAATGACCAGCGACATCACCTCACCAAGCTGCTCGCCACACATCTGAGCACAAAGCGCCTCCTGATGTAGGATGCAGTGAAAACTTAAGATGGGTCTCTTTTCATGTTCACAAAGAAGTGCTACGAATCCTCTTTTTTCCCCCACCATGCACGAAGCACCATCAGTGCTTTAGCGAGCTCAGTGAAAGACTTGAATAAATCCTCCCCTCTTGTTGTCCCTTTCATAGGCAAACAGCAAGACTTTCCTCACGTAGTGTGTCACCAACAGCATACCTTGCAATCACGCTGAACTGGGATAAATGGCTTACGTCTGTTGACTCATCCAAAGCGAGATAAAAGAATGGTGCTGCATTTATGTCCTTCACTTGTGTTGCCTCAATTTGATTTGCCATCATGATGGTACGATCGTGAACAGTTCTTGGCGACAGAGGCATGTCTTTTATTCGTTTGATTATCTTCTCTTTATCCGAAAAGTCGTCAAAAAGTTCACTGGCAACATCAAGCATGAATGTTTTGGCATACTCCCCATCTGTGAATGGCTTTCCGTTTCTCACAATTGCTAAAGCACCAGCAAAGCTAGCCGAATTCCAGTCACCTTGTTGGGTCCAAACACGGAGTTGCTGCTGACTAGCTTGCACTCTGCACAGTAGCTCTTGACATGCTTTCTTCCTGCTGTCCCCCGCAGGATATTTCGATGCAAATGTAGTATGGCGTGTGTCGAAGTGCCGCTTTATATTTGACCGTTTCATTGATGCAATTTTATCATTGCATATTAGACAGACTGCAGAACCTGCTCTCTCCACAGAGGCGAAATCCTCTGTCCATCCCTGCTGAAAAGTACGATACTCCTCATCTTTTTTTCTTTTAGCCATCTTCTTCGCTAAAAGGGTTTCTGCAATTAGCTAGCTGACTACTTGATTAAAAGGAGGGAAGTGTACTTCCTGACCTCACAATGACCCGTGTACGTTACGCATTATCCAATAAAAAATTCGGTGTTGTCCCGGAGGACAGCTGTGATTGGCTCCAGCCACCCGCAACCATGAACATGAGCGGTAGGAAATGAATGGATTGAAATACATGAAAATGTTTTATATTTTTAACGTTATTATTTTTTTTATTAAAGATTTGTCTGCGAGCCAGATGCAGCCATCAAAAGAGCCACATCTGGCTCGCGAGCCATAGGTTCCCGACCCCTGCGATGGCCTCTCGAAGCTGCGTCATTGTAACATCTTAGGACGCAACTCGCGCTTTTCTCGGAAGCGAGTTGGGTTTCAGAGCCTCGCGGATCTGGGCCGGCCACTGCCGAGGCAGCTAGCCGTCTCAGGTTCGGGGGATCTCTTATGGATCGGGAAGAAAAGCCGGAGACGAGCGCTGCTCTATCTCTTGCTCTGTCTTCCTGGTCCGGCTCTCCGCTGGATTTTGAGGCTCGCTTCGCGGCGACTCCTTCCGCCATGGAAAGCTAAAAGGGGAAAAAAGCAGGGGCAACCCCCCCCCCCCCCCCCACACACACACACACACACAAAAATATGATAATAATAATTCCTCTCTGACATCGAGGAGCCTACGGGCCCCCCCAGTGTCAAGTAAGGAAAAAATACAGCCATGTGTAAACTGTACCCGATTATTTGTAATCCGTGCCCTCAATTTTGTAATCCGTGCCCTCAGATTTGTAAACCGCGTGCACCGCGTGAAAGTTGCGTTTATATTGGACATTCGCTGTTCATTCGAGCTTCTCTCTTCTATTTCCCAATAAATAAACACACAAAAAGGACATAATGTGTATTGTCTTAATAATGTGTATTGATTGGACATAGAACCAATACAACGGAATATATTTTTTAATTTTCTCCCTTTAAAACTTGTGGTCGCCATTTTGGCCAGCCACGCCCCTGTTGATAGCCTCTGTGGGGCAACATCCTCTAACTTTGAGGTTTATGCATGGTGTCAGGCGGCTGAGGCCCATCTGCAGGCTGCGCATACCTTCCTGGGACCTTCTGTGGTCCTGGAAGGTCTGTCGGGTGCCCCACTTGAGCCCTTAGAGTGGTTCTACTGTCTCAAGCCAGAGGGCTGATTTATCACCCTCGGCCAGAACTATGGAAACTGGGTCTGGCCCCTGAGGGGCACCAGTTCATAGATTCTGGTCTCACAACTGAGGTTGTAGAGACCATGTTAAATGCTAGAGCGCTATCCACAAGGAAATTGTATGGACTGAAGCGGTGGCTTTTTGTCTTGTGGTCTGAGGAATGTCACCTAGACCCAGTGAACTGCGCAATAGCTACAGTCCTAGAGTTCTTACAAGGACGTTTCTCAGCGTGGTGGGCTCCTTCTACAATCAGGGTTTACGTGGCCACCGTTTCAGCCAGCCACGCCCCTGTTGATGGAGCCTCTGTGGGGCAATATCCTCTAACTTCGAGGTTTATGCATGGTGTCAGGCGGCTGAGGCCCATCTTCAGGCTGCGCATACCTTCCTGGGACCTTTCTGTGGTCCTGGAAGGTCTGTCAGGGACCCCATTTGAGCCCTTAGAGTCAGCCTCTGAGAAGTTTCTGACTCTAAAGGTAGTTCTTCTGCTGGCCCTGACATCTCTCAAGCGAGTAGGAGTTCTACAAGTTCTCTCTGTTGCCCCTTCCTGCCTTGACTTTGCCCCTGGATTAGCCAAGGCCTTCCTGTATCCTATGCCGGATTATATTCCTAAAGTGCCTACATTGGCTGCCCACCCTGCTGTGGGGTGGTCTACGCCACACACATTCATTCGTTATTACAGTCTGGATATTCATTCCACCCTTGGCTCGAGTGTCTTCAAGTGACCCTCGGGCTTGGGTCTTTTTGAACAGGCCATACCCTCGGTATGATGGAGTGGGTATTCTAATTCCCATAGTGTTATGCTAAACGCAACATCGAAGTTCCCTTTGAAAGGGAACGTCTGGGTTACGCATGTAACCCTGGTCCCTGAGAAGGGAACGAGATGTTGTGTAGCTCTGTCATATCAGGGCAGGCCTGTGAATTGCGCCTTCGCTTCAGATAATAGAGGCTGACGGTGTGGTTCACAGGTGCCATATTTATATCATGCGACGCGCTTAATTGCCACGTCACCTGATCATGGCAGGCCTACAAATAGAGGCATGATTTTACACAAGCTTCAGATACCAGTCACGCACTCAAGGGCACTCCCATAGTGTTATGCTAAACACAACGTCTCGTTCCCTTCTCAGGGAACAGGGTTAACCCAGACGCTTTTTGTCTCTTAAATTCAAGAGTAAGAAAAAAATAGAGGCTGGTGAAGAAACAACTGTATATAGCTGCAGTGTTGTGAAACTTGTTGACTTTTAGAAAGCACTGACACTAGACACTTCACCAAAACTTCACCAAATGTGTTGTTATTTAACAACAAATTTTTAATGTTTGAATAAGCTGACATTATATGGTGTGTCCATCATACAAATCCCTCTGAATGAGCTGTTAGGAACAATAAAGCATTCGTTATAAGCACATTATATAACCATGTAATCATATTTAAACACATTAATCTTACAGTAATAAATATGCACATCTATGCATATTTTAAATTAAAATACATTTTTAAAATAAAGAATTCAAATGTAATGTGATGTGGTATAATTAACATTAATCAACACACAATTTCTGATTTAAAAAAGGCAAATTATTTGACTATAACTCATGTGTGACATCATAGCGCACACCCCATACTACTTAAATTCCAGCACCTGCAATGTAAAACAGCTTCCTGCATTCCTACACACAGTGTTCCATCATGACAAAGTGAAAACATTTTTAGAAATCAAAATGTGAAATATCTCATTTAGCACCCTAGTTTCATTCGTACCCTTATGTCACACCAAATTCAGCTTAGGTGCATCTTGTTTGTGTTGATTATCTTGAGATGTCTCTAGAACTTGACTATATTAAGGATAGGCACGAGTACACGATTACTCGAGTAACTCAGAAGAGACATCAATGATCGAGCATTGAAACGATGATTGTGCAGTTTTTTCCCCATTTTACGCTTTTGCTTTTACACATTTCTGTCAGCCACACAAACAGCAGTGCACGCATACTACTACAAACTGGTCTTCACATTATGACAATATCCACCTTTTTCCTGAGAAACCAATGAGCACCATGATGGATTCTAATTTCCTTTGTACTGATTCTGTCCCGGTCTCTATAGGAACCCTTATTAAAACTGGCTAAAGAGAGTCACCAAGTTACTTAAACATAAACTTTTTTGTTAATAAGAATAAACATGAGCTTAGGGTCAACCTGTGCTGTCATTGGCTGCCACAAAAACAGCAATAAACTTTAGAAATTCCTGGAAAATACTTGTTTTGAGCACCAGCAAACCCAAAAAGAATGTCTGTGTCTTCTGACAGTGAGGCGCTGTCAAAAGACCATCATTGCAACACTGTAAAGTGTCAGCACTATGGAGCCATACGATTTTCTTTTGTTTAGCCATTTCACAAGTTTAACATCACATTATCAGCTAATTTGAATGTAAACACCGGTGACCGGAAATGTAAAACAGGCTTCCGGTGTGAGCCAGGCGAGACTTCTGCATTCAGGAAAAAGGTAGATATGATGCTTGTATTTTTATTAATCTGTTTTTTGTGCTTTTTTGTAACAAGCAACATTATAACAGCCTGTATTATTAAACAAGTGAGACACTGAAACAGCTAGATGCATTGCAGAAGCAAAAGACATCTTGTTACCTACAGTATATGAACACAGACAACAACGTAGTTCTCCCGAGTACTCGAAGAGTACTTGCTAGAGTAATTACTTCAAGTACTCGAGTAGACAAAATGATCAAAATGCCCATCCTTAGTCTGTACAAGGTCCACAATTCATGCTGGAACAAAAACCATGCCATTAAGACCAAGGAATTTTCCATAGACCACCATGGTCAAATTATGTTGAGACATAGATCCAGGCAAGTGTCTAAAACCATTTCTAAAGCTTTGAATGTTCACAGGAGCACAGTGGTCTCCATCATTGTGATTCCTCCTACAGTTGACCCAGCAAACTCAGCAATTGGGCTAGAAGGGGCCTTAGTCAGAGGGGTGATCAGTAACCCAATGGCCACCCTAACAGTGCATCAGAAGGGCTCCGCAAAGTTGGAAGAACCTGCTGGAAGCATAAACATCTCAGAAATACTCCAGCAACCAGGACTTTATGATAGTGTATTTGGACAGAAGCCATTTAGACTAAAAGGCATATGGCAGGCACTTAAAGGAAAAAGCATGAGGAAAAAGATTCTCTGGTCTGATAAGGGAAATACTGAACTCTTTGGGCTAATCTCCATGCACTATGTCTGGCAAAAAACAGGTACTGCTCATCAAATGGCTAATCAAATCAATTTTGATTAAACATGGTGGTGGAATCATCATCCTTTGGGATGCTTCTCAGCATCAGGGATGGGGAGACTGGTCAGAATTCATGGATGAATGCAACAAAGTGCATAAAACCTCAGACTAGGCAGACAAGGGTCATCTTTCAGCAAGATAATGACCAAAATCACACAGCCAAGACAAGGGATAAGTCTCTGAATATACTTGAGTAGCCCAGCCAAAGCCCAGACTTGAATGCGATAGACCATTTGTAGAAAGTCCTGAAGATGCCAGCTCACAGATACTCCCCATACTATCTGACTGAGCTTGAGTGGATCTGCCAGGAACAATGGAACAATGAGAGAAACTGCCCAAACCCAGGTGTGCAATGCTTGTAGGTACAAGGTACAAATAACTGAATAAAGGATCTGCATATTGTGATTGAAAAGTGTTGTGTAATTATGGTGTCCCTGAGAATATTAGGAAGCTCATATACCTTCACCATGATTGCTACTTGAATATACATATATACAGTACTGTGCAAAAATCTTAGGTACCCTGTGACTACTGTAAAAAATTTTCTTTCCAAATATTGCATTAACAAAAAAAAGTATGCTACAGAAAAATGTTTGTCTGTTAACAAAGCAACATATTATGTAACATATCTGTCTCCACCTCTAAATCGTGACAGAAAGCAAGACCCTAATATGAATGCAGCAGACTCTTTTAGAATTCAAGAGGCCCTGTATGAAAGGGAAAAGCAGAGGTGGGAGAAGGAGGGGAAATTCTTCCTCATTCAAGCCAACCGGGAGTAGCTCAACATGATGTACTCCATCATGGGTTATGTCAAGGAGAAGCCTTCCAACCTGGCTGGAACCATCTTCCTCCCTCCCCCACTGTGGATCTCATCTGCTGTGTCGACGGAGAACGTTCTTCAGCCTTCCTGCTCATCTGAGGATGCTTCTCAGCATCCCTGTTCAGCTACGGACTCTGCTCAGTCTTCCTTTTTAGCTGAGGACGTTGCTCTGATACCCGGTGCGGCCAAGAGCTCCGCTTTTCTTCCCTGCTTCACCTCTGATGTCACCATGCAAGGCTCTGCTTCGGACATCGCCTCGGGACCTGAGGGGCTGTGAAGACATTTTGCCCAGAGGGCCAAGACTGCTGGGGGAGGGAGTGTTTTCTGGCACCCCGGGAGTAGCGCCTTTGGGAGGGGGGGGTTGGGGGGGGGGGGGGTGATTCTGTCATTGATATCCCGGAGGCTCTGGACTACTGTACTTTTGATTTGCTTTAATTGTCTCACTTTTCCGTTGTTTCTTTTCTGGTCCTTGTGTCATATTTATTCCTCGCCTTAGTGTTTTTGACACGTGTTTATAGCTTCTTTTGTATTTGTTTTGATTATTATTAAACCTATATCTGCATGTGCATCCATGTCCACCTCTAAATCATGACAGAGAGAGAGTTGCTGATGAAGGGATGACTGTTTATCATGGCAATAACATAATAACAGGAAACAGGAAATAACATAGGTGTGTGTCAGATGTTGCGCAACATCAAATCTAACTATAAACTGATGCATGATGTAAAATTCATTAATAAATTAAACATTGTAATCATTTGCAGATCACTGTGTTGTAAGTGGAATAACACACTCCGGAGCGTGTGCTTATATGGAAGTGATGCACTTTGGGTGATAACAGCACTCCTCTTCACTCATGCTGTCACATCTCCCTGCTGACACTGGCAGTATAAAGGTGTGGCAAAATTAACTATTTTGTACCTTCTTAAAAAGAAAGAATGCAGTTGTGAGCTCAGAAACACCTCAAAGCCTGGAAGACCACCAAAATCAATTGTTGAAAGAATTCCGTCCCTGTTGGAAAAAAAGATCTTCACAATTGTTAGCAGGTGTATCTGTGTCAACAATCAACGGATGTTTTCACAAATACAGAGGGTTTACCACAAGATGTAACACTTAGTAAGCTTCTAAAACAGTAAGACCAAATTAGAGTTTGTCAAAAACATCTTTAAAAATAAGCCTATATAATACTTTAACATCATCCTATAGATGAGACAAAGATCAACTTTGTAGGAGTAATTTTGAAGTGTATAGGGCTATATTTCAAATGCTTAAAACCCACTGGTTGGCTCTTCACAGTGAGACAGACAATGATCCAAAGCATACCTCAAAAGCAACCAAAGACTTTTTTTAAGGAGTAGAAAGAAGTAGAATGTCCTGCAGTGGCCAAGTTTCCTGGCTAGTCATCTGACTTGAATACAATTGAACATGCATTTCAGTTACTGAAGGCAACTGCTTAACAGCTGCAGTACGGGTCTGGCAGAACATCAAAAAACACAGAAAATATTTTTTTGTAATTTTTGTATAGTTTTGTAATAGTACCTTTCAATGGGTGGCCTCTTAGTAACCTCAGAGACATCAAGGACATGACCTTGCTGAAGACTCTCACATTGTTTTCTTAGCATCGGAGCAGGGTAGGTGTTCATATCCCCTGTATTCATAAAATCAAAACAAACCCAACTCAACCATACACCCATGCAATATCTGAGAGCATGAAACAAAAGGAGGGTAAGAAAGCACTTTGATTTTAATTAGGGCTGTCAAAAATAATGTGTTAACCCATACAGTTAATTTTATAATCATATCATGCTATTATTTTTAATTGCATTAATGCACAGTCTTTGTTACAGTATATGCTACTAAGGTAGACACAGCCACTAGGACAACGCACTTTTAAAATCACATTTTATAATCATAGGCAATATTTCCTGTACTGAGGTTGTTAAGCATGTGGTTATTATTTTGTGGTTTCCGTACTACAGACATTTAAAATTGAGAAAACTGATTGAGAATAAATCAAATATTTTAGACAGTTCTTTTCATTGTACCGTAATGTAAATGTGACAAAGGTTTACTTCTTCTTTTTTTTTTTTTTTTTTTGGGGGGGGGGGGGGGTGGGGGGGTCAGGGACTAAGAATATCAAATTCTGTGAAAACCAGTCATTTAATATTATTGGTATTAATTAATAAATATGTATATTTTTAAAAATTGTGACAAAAGTAATGTCACTGTATAAATGGAGGAAGAGCTGTTCTCTCTAAACCTAGCCATAAAACATAAACAAATGCTCAGCTGGCCCTTTTTATTATTAATATTTTTATTAATAATGTTGTATCTTACATAGAATCTTTTTATTGGAATAGTACTGAATCGAAATCATTTGCGCTACTGTTTATGAGGCATCTATTTGTAGTCAAAAATCTTCTGTTTTGCAGGCTTTATCCTGATTGATTTTTGTGGGTGTTTTTTTTCTCTACATATTGAAATCTGTGATTAGAAATAAACAATACTCTTGGAGTTAAACACTTGGAGTTTATGGTTTTTCATGAAATCTCAATGTGATGAAATAAGTGATTAATCATAGAAATTGTGCAGATATTAAGAAAATGAATCAATTGACAGCCCTTGTTTTAATACCAGTATATTTTTGTGAATAACAAATTTCACTTACGGCTCAGAATGTGTAGGAAAGTCCTTATGAAGCGCCGAGTGTACTCTTGTTCTCCTTGCTTTACATGGCCCAAGTGAACTATGTGCTGCTCTGTGGGAAAGGTGGCAAGCTCCTCCACCTGAGTGCTGTTAAAATGATCCCCGACTATAAGAGTGAAAAGCACCACACCCTGACACTTTGCTTTCATGGAGATAAAGTCCAGTTTTGCTCTATCAGAATATTCGGTCTCTCCTCCTACTACAAGCAGCACCATCTTGTTTTTTCGAGGCTTGGAAACAGTGAGAAGACCCTGCATGATTACAAATTCCATGGCATGACCCAGCCTGGAGTAGCCACCAGTCTGCTGTAGATTTTCGAAGATGCTCTGCTTCATCAGGTTGCGGTCTTGGAACTGCTGGAAAGTGAAGATCTGCTTGACTGGAGCCTGGGCCTCTCTGTATGATGAACTCTGCTGGTAAAGCGCCACCCGTGCCTGTCTATCAGCTTTGCTGGGCTGACGGCTCACTACAAGCTGGTCCAACATAGTGCCCAACACCTGCTTCATTCCCTCATACTGATCTGCCTGGATGCTGCGGGAACCATCCACCAGCAATGCCAGGTCCACATTTACCTGCTTTGGAATGGACACCTCACCGGGGCCGGGACAATCTCTAGCTGGATTGCAAGGATCTGAGAAAGCAGCAGATAAAATAAAACCCTGTTATTAATCCTCTCCATATGGTCTTTATTCCTGACTAAATCTGCTTTTTATGTTTCAATACCAACCGCAATTCTGAAAAAGTTGGGACAGTATGGAAAATACAAAAAAAACAAACAAAAAGAGTAATTTGAAAATTCAATTCACCTCGTAATATATTGAAAACACATTATTAACATGTTATTTGATGTTTTACTTTGTGAATTTAATTTATTTTTGAAAATATAAACTCATTTCAAATCTGATGACTGCAACACACTCCAAAAAGGTTGGGACAGTTGACTGTTTACACCAGTTGGTTAAGTTTAGCATGTGGAATTTCCCATTCATGCATTATGCATTTCGTCAGCTGTGCAACTGTACAGGGCCATCGTTGCTTTATTTTGTGCTTCATGATGACAGACCCTGGCTTTTGGACCTGACGCTGATAAGAACTTGGATGGTCCTTTTCCTCTTTGGCCCGGAGAACACAGAGGCTGTTTGTCCAAAAAATATTTGTTTTTGAACAAATATCAAACCATAAAACACGATACCATTGTGCTACTGTCCATCTCAGATGAGACCGAGCCCAGAGAAGTCAGCGGTGCTTCTGGACATTGTTGATGTATGGCTTCTGCTTTGCATGGTAAAGCCTTTACTGGCATCTGTGGATGCAGCGGAGAATGGTGTTGACTGAAAAAGGTTTACCAAAGTATTCCCGAGCCCATGTCAGGATATCCATTACAGACTTATGACAGTTTTTAAGATAGTGACGTCTGAGGGATCGGAGATCACACGCATTCAGAAGTGGTTTCCGGCCTTGCCCTTTATGCACCGAGATTTCCTTGAATCTTTTAATTATATTGTGCACTGTAGAAGGTAAAATGCCCAAAATCCTATCGGTTTGTCTTTGGGTAATGTTGTTCTCAAAGTGTTGGATTATTCGCTCACGCATCTTTGGCAGATTGGTGAGCCTCGACCCATCCTTGCTCTTGAAGGACTAGGCCTTTTTTGGAGGCTCCTTACATACTATGATTAGACGATGGACTCACCTGCTTAAAATCATCTTCTTATTTCAACTTTTCACATCGCTGTTAGTCCTAAATTGCCCCATCCCAACTTTTTTGGAACGTGCTGCATGCATGAATTTAAAATTAACGTTTATCTTCAAAAAACTATGCAGTTGATTAGGTAAAACATCAAATACCTTGTCTTTATACGTTTTTTGTTTAAATACAAGTCAAAGTAGATTTACAAATCACTCCTCTTTGTTTTTATTAGCATTTTTCATAGTGTCCCAACTTTTTCATAATTGGGGTTGTAGATCACATGAAAATGTATTATTCAGATCAACATTAACTTATTTTACATATTACCAAAGCAAATCACACATCGCTGGATCTTTTCAAGTGCTGCACTCTGGGTATCTGGTTTGCCCAGCACAGACAGAATAAAGCTTCCTGTCTCATCAGCCTTTATTACAACACAGAACAGAAGGAAAGTTGATAAAAGGTGCATCACAGCAATCAACCTGATCACCATCAGGCTTCATCTGCCTCAGACATCACTTCAAACTGTTAACATTTTATATTACCTCAAAAGCACGCTGAACATTAGGAGTATCCCTAAAACCAATAACACCAAGGTTTATATCCAGAGCCTTGTATTCTAGAACAGCCGTTGTTATGGAGGTCACATCCTGGGACTGTCCACCAGAGAGGAAGATCCCCACCTTCCTGATCAGAGCACCCTGACGAATACGTTTGAAGACATTTCTACCCACAAAGCGCATGGCTGCACCAATGTTGCGTCTGTTGGATGTACGTTCCAGAGGGATGTTCTTCACAGCTTCAATCAAGTCCTTCTTATGACGATGGTCAGAAAAATGGATGAGGTACTTGGTGTTAGAACTGTAAGAGACCACAGCCACTCGTGTCCCTGTGGGACAGTTGCTTTCAGTGATATCGATGCTGTCCAGCAGAGAAAGAAGAGTCGAGAGCATTCCACCAAATAATGCAGGAGTCACATCATCAGACATGTCCAAACCAATCACCAGTTCAGTGGGGTAGACAGGGCAAGCTGCTTTATCTAGAGGTGCAGACATGCCAAATAAGAGAGATATGTTCATGTTTACTGATGTCCTTTTAAACAATTAACCCTTTTCATACTTACAAACGTTTATGAATTTTGTGTTGCATAGCAATGAAAGTAAGATACCTACCTTTACAGCAGACTGTGGAAGTAAACAAAGGTAAATTACAGTTTAAAATATATGAAGTATAAACTTAAAATTTAATGTAGCTATTAATTACATATGGGAATACAGTTAAGTACAGTATTACTTTACCACAGTTGTCTCGAACGTAGTTGATCACTTGACAAGTCTAAAAGAATACAAGGCAATAGTTATAAATGGCAGAAAGAAACTGATCATAACTGAAAAAAAAAAAAGACTTACAGACATTGCTCTGCTTCCTGGTGGTCCTTTATGGCCCTTGTAGGAAAAGCACCAGGAATATTGATCAAATTAATTGTATTTTTTTTTTCAAATCACACAAATAATACTTACTAAATTACTAAAGCTTGCAAACCCTGTGTCCAGCTGGTCCGTCGTCACCAGGATTACCCTTTGCTCCCTGCCTGCCTGAATTTCCCTGTAATACATCAGGCCAACTTTGAGCAAACTAACCAGTCAGAGAAAGGAACTATTATGAGTTATGGATCATTAATAATGGCAACCATTCGTACCCCTCTTCCTCTTATACCATTAAGGCCATTAGTACCATTTCGCCCAGGTTCTCCAGGTTCACCCTGAACATAAAAAAGAGACTTATCTTGTCCAACTCTCATAGCTACTTAGAAATGTTTCCACTAAAATACAGTACCTGTGATTGATGTAATTTTAGTAACTCTTAATAGCTAGATAAAATATGACAACAAATATGTCAGCATCTAAGCAAACTCATCTCTACAAAAAGAAAATCTGCTAAGAAACTGTACCTGAAATCCAGGATATCCTGGAAAACCAGGATCCCCCTTGGAGTAGGCAGAATCAGTTTAGATTAGTGTTTTGTTCAAAATTCAATATGTACCTGGCAATATTTTAAAGCAAGAAAAAACTGTATTGAGTAACCTTCGATCCTTTAGGTCCTGGTAACCCAAATCCATCTGGACCATCATTTCCCTGTTGTAGAGATCCAACAGAGATTTGAGGAATATAAATCAGAACGCAAACTGTTTGCCATAGAAAGAGTGCAATAATGTCATGTCTTGATAAAACTAGCCTAATTAGAACTAAATTTGCAAAAAAAGAGATATATGAGGACTAATAATCTGAAATTAAAGTACTGTACTTTCTGTGAAATTCTGTAAGAAATCTACATATGATCAAATAAAAAATGCTCAAGCTGTCTTAAATAAAAAATATTGTAATCAGATGATAAAATCATGAGGGTTTAACACATACCGGAGGGCCTCTGGTGCCCTGTGGCCCAACTGCTCCTTTATTTCCAGGTTCCCCTGGCTGACCCTGCACCAGTACATGAATTGACCAAATGCTATATATAAACTGTACATGAGTATCCTGGTGATACTGAATTCAAGGTCATGTATAAAATACCTTTAGTCCTCTGGGTCCTACACTTCCTTTTGATCCAGTGTTTCCTTGTGTGCCAGGTGGTCCCTGGTGGAAAGTAATTATTATATAAGTAGCATTATTAAGAACAAATAGCCTTGTGGGGAAAAAAAGTGTTTATTGTACTTGACTGAATTTTGAAGCATACCTGAGGTCCTGGAAAACCAGCTATCCCTTTCAGTCCGGGAGCACCAGAAGGTCCCACTGGTCCCTGGACAAGAAAATAAAGATAATTCCTTTAATCAGCCAAAAACCCTAAACTGACATTAAAGTTAAAAGGTTTAACCTAAAAAAAATAAGATGTAACCTGCTAAATGAAACCACAGCTTTTAGGTTTAAATGCAAATGTACTTATGAGGGCTAGTGATCTTGTAAACCTTCAACCTGCTACAATTCAGACATTTCACTTGCCTCTAGATTTTCTACTATCCCCCCTGAACAGTTATTACCTGTCTTAGAGTGGAACCTTCTTGAACTTGTGTGCCAGAATCATCAGCTGATAATGAATAAAGTTAATAGCAGTGGAGAGCACTGTCCTGGGGAATTAAGAGTACACCTTCTCAGAAATTTTAAGTTAAACTCTTGGAATGAACAAAGCTGTCATATTTGACATAATCTCATAATGCTTTTCTAATATATATATTTTTCCTTTTATTGGTATGTGGACCACTTAAAAATCTTTCAACTACAATAGTGACTTAGGGTATATTTTTCTTGGGGTTTGACGCCAAAATAAAACATTGCATATCATTCCCACAATTCCCATTTTTGGTCCAACATAACTATTAGTAACGTACTGACATGTCACAGCAAATGAGTGACTACCTTTCCCATCCGGCACTGCAACCTACAAACATGGCCACCATGGACTGCAATTCCCAGAACACTCATTCAATCTAATCACGCACACCCGCATCCAATCTCACACAAAATCACACCACAGTTTAAAAGGACTTTCGAGGCTTTCACTCTTTGTGAAGTATTGAGTGTTATCACCATACCAAGCCTTTGTACCCTGTTCCTCATTTTGATTCATGTTCTTTGATCTTGTTTCTGGTTTCTCGTTCTCGATTCTTGCCTTGCCTCGTTTATGATTTGTTTTGCTGATGCCTGGCCCATTGCCTGTTTTTGATCATGTTATTGTCTCATGATTTGGATTTGTCTGCCTGTCTCTCTTTATTAAAAGCTCTTATCTGCACTTGCATCCATCTTAACCTTCTTTACATTAATTAGGTGACATTTTGTAACATTTTGTGATGGAACAAATCTCATTCCAAATTATTTGAAACACAGTTCCAAAAGCTATTCAATACAACTGTAGCTTATTTTATTTAACTGTGTTTAAATATTGTGTAAAGTATTTAGGAAAAGTAAAACAAAATTCAACACAGGAAAATTACAGTAACCAAAAGACAGTTAAATAAGGCACCAGTGGTCCTGAAGCTCCAGATGTTCCTCGTAGTCCTCTTTGTCCTGGAGGTCCACTGGCACCCTGAAAGTAAAACAAAAGAAGCTCCTCTGGTGTCATTGCCGTACTGGAACACTGTTGTTAGATTTAACAAATGAGTCATCCCTGATTGTTTGCTCCTAATTTGTACTGTTCTGAAATTTTCCTAAATCAATCTGGTGAACATTCAGTTAAAAAGGAAAATGGTGCAGTGGACAACCAATGATAAAAGAACTTTCTTTTTTTGCTGCAAAGACAAGGTGTCATTTAAAAACCATTTCCAAATGTAAGACATACCGGTTGACCCGCCATGCCTCTTCTTCCTTTCTGACCCTGTAAAAGGGTTAAAACAAATGCTTAAGCATTAGAAAAACCTCAGTTTGTTATTTATTTTTTTTATTAAAAATTGAGAGCACCTACAGGATTACCAGCATCTCCAGGCCTGCCTGGATTGCCATCTGTACCTGTGTCACCCTGTGATTTAAGCAGAGAGAGTTATTGTGTTATGATAGGAATCATAATGGCTACTGTGTTTGAAGGGACCATTTTCTTTAAAAAAAGTGGAAAAAAAATATGTACATCTGTTCATTTATTTATTTATTTATTATTATTATTATTTTTTTTACAATTATCCAATCAGTTTATCATGTGGCACCAGCATAATGCATAAAATCATGCAGATGTAGATAGTGACTTTGATCATTGCATAGTTGTTATTGTCACACAGGATGCTTTGAGTATTTCGAAATTGATGTCTTGGGATTTTCACTCAGTCTGTAGAGTTTACACAGAATGCTAAAAAAAAAAATCCAATAAGTGGAAATTCTGTGCCCGAAAACACCTTGTTGATGAGTGTTAAGGCATGGTGGTATGGTAAATCAAATAACCACTCTTTACAAGCACAGTGAGCTGAAAAGCATCTTAGAATACTCAACATACTGAAACATGAGGCAAATGGGCTACAATAGCACAACACTACATCTGGCCTCACTCCAGCCAAGAAGTGTGTAAACCATTGTAGACATCTAGGATGTATTCCCTGTGTTCCTGAAAGAGGCTCCACGTCCACTGTGACACTGACCTAACCTGAACAGTAGGCATACCTGTAGGCCAGGGTATCCAGGCTCACCCTTAGGACCACGGAAGTTGTTGTCAATTCCTGTCTCACCCTTGTTAGAAGAACAGAAAACAATATTAGACCTCTTGTGCTATAACTAAACATTCAGTATATTCTGTGTAATGATTAATGACCCAGGGATGAGTAGTAGTATTCACAGAAGCAGATGTTATAATTAAATGTATAATTGGACTATGGAATTGGACACAATTGGAAAGCTGCATCAAATTTGCAGGTAACTAACTTACTGATTTAAATACCCACATCAAAACAACAAAAAAGAAAAAGCTTACTGGATCTCCTCTCAGTCCTTTTTGTCCTTGGACTCCTGGTATTCCTCTAACACCCTTCTTGCCCTGTAATGTTTATTTTTAATAAAAACAATAATACATTATTATATTAGCAGATGAAATTCAGTGATGGTGGACAAAATTGTCAAATGTGCATGGAGTACATTAGAATGAACACAAATACAGAGTGAGTAGAATGAAGGTCATTACTGGGCTGCCTGGACCCCCTTGCTGTCCTGGGGCTCCTGCTAATCCAACTACTCCCTAAAGAAAATGGAGATGTCAATTTAGCACATTTTCAAACAAATCTGACAAAAATCATCTAGATATTTACAAAATATATCTAATGGCTTTTCAAAATAAATGATTTATAGATTGTGTACATTCACTTTGGTTTAAAGCACACATTTGCTGACAGTAAAACATTACCTGCGCTCCATTTACTCCATCCAAACCACATTCTCCATGTTCTCCCTATTAGATATAGATACATATACCTTGTTGAACACCAATAATATATAAATACACTATATAGCCAAAGGCTGTGGACACCGGACCCATATGTGCTTTTTGAACATCCCATTCCAGATTTAGTTCCTTCTTTGCTGTTACCTCCACTCTTCTGGGAAGGCTTTTTACTAGGTTTTGGAGCATGGCTGTGGTGATTTGCCCATTCAGCCACAAGAGCATTAGTGAGGTCAAGGACTGATGTCAGTCAAGGAGGCCTGGGAGCACACTCAGCATTCGAATTAATCCCAAAGGTGTTCAGTGTGGTTGAGCTCAGGGCTTTGTGCGGGCCACTCAAGTTCTTCTTCACCAACCTCTTCATGGACCTTTTTCATGAACCTCGCTTTGTGTACAGGGGGATTGTTGTACTGGAACATCTTTGGACCCCTTAGTTCCAGGGAAGGAAAACTGTAAAGTCATCGTACTGTATATAATTGAGTGATTCCAAATGTGTGGCAACAGTTTGGAGAAAGCCCACATATGGGTGTGATGGTCAGGTGTCTACAAACCTTTGGCCATATAGTTTATATAGATTCAATAGAGATACATATATTAAATAATAACTTTCTATTTCAGAACAATATACATTGGTAGATGCTCTTAACCAAATTGAGCTAGAGCAGTTATGGTTAAGATGGTCTTGCTTGACAACCCAACAGTGGTAGCTTGAAAGTGCTGAGATTTTAACTCACAATCTTCTGAACAATATTCCAGCCCTCTAATCACTGACCAAACACAGTCCATTAACAAAAACGTCAGTTTACCGATTTTATACAGGAATAATCATTACAATCTCCTTGTCAATCTCAAACTTTAATCCTTTTGACTGGGTAAAAGAGGGTAAAGAATATCCTCTTTTACCCAGTCAAAAGGATTAAAGTTTGACAGTAGCACTGTTACCATCAGTTTTGGCCTGATTTTAATGGTTTGTTGTGTAAACATAAATATTAATTATTGCAGTTGATATGTTTTCGGAAGCAGTTTTTATGTTGACAAATCTATTATTGTCCACAAGTTGGTAATAACATTAAACCATAGTTACATGTGAAATAATTCAGTACTTACTATATCACCCCTGTAGCCTATGTTACCCTGTGAAAGATTATAAAACAAAGTTGTTGTTTTTTTTATAGGTAAAAATCAAACATGATCATGTTTCTGAGTTGAATCAGAAGCATGCACTGATGAGAACTACTGCTACCTTTAGACCTCTTTTCCCATGGCAGCCTTGATGTCCCTGGGTTCCATTTAGACCCGGTGGCCCTCTCTCCCCCTGCAATGTCACAGTGAATTCACAAAGAATTAAAGAACTGTTTAAGGGAAGATTTTAATGGTGTTGTTTTTACATCTGATATTTTGTGGTTTATAAAAAGAAAGAAGGGGAACATATGCTTTCAGATATTTATTTACTGTAGTTACATGACCACACAGTGCTAAAGTGGGTGTGTGCTGTGCATTTGAAACTGAAAAATTAGATACATGTAAGATATATTGATTATAGCCTCACAGGTTGTCCTTCTTCTCCAGGAAATCCAAGATATCCTTCCTGCCCAAGAGAGCCCTGTGAAGTAATAACAGACATCCAATTTAATGAAAGGTTCTTGTGTTCTCACTCAGTGTGCATTTTGCCTTGTATCAAACAGTATATGATCACTGTAACATATGATCACAACACTCTGTAATTTATCATCACTCCAAATACCCCAAAAGCTCTAACACCATGAACACTGGCGAAAAGTTATTATATTACTAAACTGCTAAGATATAACTAAAAAATCCTCTGTACTGGATTAATCTTTTAACTCACATTTCTAGATATCTGGTCCCCCTTACTGATATACTTGAGAGATGATTCCTCTAAACCAGTGGTTCTCAACTAGGGGGGCATGCCCCCCTCGGGTGGGGGGGTCAGGGTGGGGGGTGGGGGTGGGGGTGGGGGTGGGGGGGTTAGTTGTGGAGAGATCGGAAGGGTGGGCACAAATTTTTTAAAGAAAAAAACAGACAGGCATCATTTGGGTGCTTTGTGTATTTTATTGCTTTTCAAATAGAATGTGCATAAATGAAAAACCCAGCGTTCTCTCTCCCTCTGCATTTTCTTTTTGCTGGGGAGAGGCGGAGCTAAGGCTGCCTTTTATCTAGCTGTCAGTGCAGACCAGTGTTGCCAACTTAGTGAGTTTTCAGACCCCTTTACCGACTATAAATATGCCACATGATAGGGAAGGGGGGGGGGGGGGGGTACTTAAGTTGAAAATGGTTGAGAACCTCTGCTCTAAACAATCACCTCAGAAATAATTCTGTACCATGTTCCTATAAGGCTGTGTTACATATAACTTTGTTCTATACTACCTTTAAGTGTTTACAAATAAACTAATTTTAAAATACATAAAAAGTATATGATCATCTATGACATGATGTGATACCTTTGTCCCTGGAGGTCCTCGAGGTCCTCGCACCCCTTCATGACCAGTGCATTTACACATTACATTACAGCACTCTTGTGAGACCACAGCATCCTAGAAAGAATTAGAAAGGAAAAGACCTGTGGATATATACACAGTTTTACACAACTTAGTGCTCTACACAATCTACATCTGCTGAAACCAGAAATCCAACATTATGTACTTTGATTTTTCTGTTCTCCCAGCAAAAATGGATTGAGTTACCTCAGATATGAATCGAGCTGCTTTGTACAATAATTGTCATAATAATAATTATTCCGTACCATGTATTATGATCCAATTATACAAACTCTTCTATTCATTTGTATGCTTTAGTGGCAAGAACTTTAAAAATATATTTTCACCAAATTGATTCCAAAGGTCTGGCTTTGTTTTTCCAGCTGATATTGTCACACAGAATCCTAATCTTACCCTAATTTGATCCTATAATTGTAAATTTGTAGCACTCAGCCTACTGGTGAATTTCCTCAGCATTTGTCATTTGAGAGATTTGACTTACAATTTGTTTCTGCATGGCACTGGCTACATTTTGCATGCCAATCATGAGAGGCTCTCTGTAGTCAAATCCTCGTCCAAACTGCAGCTTCTGTAGGTCTGTGATGCTTTTGACTCCTTCTAGAGCTACTGGCATCAGCGCATGGATTCCTGTCATACAAATGTAATAAGTAAAAACACACTATTGTCCTGCAGACTCACATGCACACAAAGGTACAATAAAGGTTACTGATAAAAAAGAAAAATAGAGTTTAAACTGGATCTTCTTTACATGATTAGCACAGACACACTGTTATATTGCTTATTGAATGCAGGGCACAGGCGGAAATCAAACCCTCAACTCCAGAGGTGCAAGGCAAACATGCTAAACACTAATCCACCATGCCCTAAACAACACATATATAATAAAAAAAGATGTAAACAATAACAATATGTGTAAAGATGTCGTCCCCCTACCACTTCTTCTTAGATTCTTTGAGGCAACCATGAGGTCATCAACAGATGCATCCAGGCCATCAGTGAAAATGATCACTACCTGAACATGTCAGCCAGTGCAGTTTAAATATCTGATCACTAATCAGGTTCAGAGTGTATTTCAAAATGAAATTATCACTATTGATACAATTCTGAAGAATATCATTCACCTGTCACATAGTTGTAAAATGATACAGTATACACTATGAAAGTCTATTAGTGCATATGAACCCAGTCCTCTGCAATGATGATAAATTTCTTACCTTCACACCAGATCTATAGCCTTCAAACTTATCCTGAAAAGAGCGCAAAAGCTGGGTATTGAAGGTGACACCCTGAGTCATCTGCAATGCCATCACCTTCTTTATTATGTCTTCATTGTAGTGCTCAAAACCTGTGTCATACAGTATCTTGCCATCACTAGCAACCAAAAGGAAACCAATGTTGCTTTGCAGAACAGGCTGCTGGGGTAGACAGCACAAGTTGTGCACAGTGGAGATGTATCTGATAATCTCAGGCAGGTAGGCCTGCAGCTTCTTTTGGCTACTAAAGAGTGACTGTGGGCTTGAACTGCCATGGGATATATCAAAACCAACTCCAATATTCACCATGCAACCTGTAAGAAAAAGCAAGTACTATGTTAATTAGTGAAACATATTAATTAGAGTTTGTACATGATTTTAATATTTCAACCTCATTACCACAGGAAAACTTAATACATGTTATGTTAATGCTATTCAAATGACCTGCATCTTGCATATTAATTTAATATTCTGAAATTCTGTGTTCTCAGTACTCACTTGTTATGTCATTTGGGGTAGAAGAGCAAATGCCATTTATCAATATCTGTGTTGTATGATTCAGAGTGTGATGGTCAAAGCTGTCCAGTACAAAAACCCTATTACGTGAACCAGTAATGCTAGTGAGCTGAGTTTCAGTTTTCACAGTTGTTCCGATTGCAAATATCTGAATGCCCATGGCTCTTAACCCATCTGCTGCATCAATGAACTCATCAGATGATGCCCCAACAGTGATCAGAAGCAGGTTTTGTGAAATTCTTTCTTCAATGCGGCTCCCTTTATCAGTTTTAAAGAACTCTTGTACTCCATTTAGTGCAGCTCCAATGTTTCTCTTAGATACCATTGGGGACATATTCTTAATGGCCCCCTTCATATCCTTTTCATCGTAATATTCATTTAAGTAAAATTCCTTTTTGTATGTTGTACTAAATTGGGCTACACCAACTCTAAAGAGGTCTTGGTTGATACGAAGATTGTCTACAAGGCCCAGTGTAATATTTTGGATGGTGTTCCATAGAGCTCCTTGGGTTTTTTCAGAACCATCAATCAAAATGACCAAATCAGCTGCCTCTTTCTGGCACTCTGAAAAATATTCAGGTCAGACTAAGATCAACGGTCCATACAGTGTCATGAAAAATTTTTTGGCCCTTGGGGATTTCTTACATTCTTGCATATTTGTCATACTTAATTACCTAAATTACCAAAAAAATGTATAATGGATAATGTACAATGGATAATGTACAATGGACTTTTTGGAAGACACATGTCCCGTTAAATCTGGTGTAAAGATAACATAACATTCAACAATTAGAACATCCTATGAACATCATATTGTGTGATGGTGATGGGATGCTTTGCTGCTTCAGAGCCTGGGCATCTTGCTATAATTAACAGAATCATGAATTCTGCTCTTTGCCAGAAAATCCTGAAGTAGTATGTCCATGCATCAGTCCATAATCTGCAGCTCACGTGCAATTGGATTATGTAGCAAGACGATGATCAAGCACAACAACAAGTCCACCCCTGAATTACTGACCTTAAACTCTCTGTGGTTATTAAAAATCCCAGCACACTTATTGTAAAACAGAAGGGGTATACCCCGGTGTCTTGGTGAAATTCCCCCATTGGCCCTTATCTATCATAGCTCCCTAATAATCCCCATTTCTGAATTGGCTACATCACTCTCTCTTCCCCACTAATAGCTGGTGTGTCGTGGGCTTTCTGGCACACGATGGCTGCCATCGCATCATCCAGGGAAATGCTACACACTAGTGGTGGTTGAAGAGATCCCCATATACTATGTAAAGTGCTTTGATTGTCTAGAAAAGCACTATATAAATGTAACTGTAACTAATTAAACAGGCAGTTCATGCTCAAAAGACTCCCAATACGGTAGAAGTAAAACAAGTCTTCAAAGAAGAGTGGCCAAAATTCCTTTATTTTTATGTGAAATACTAATCTGAACATTTGGTTGCTGTTCCTAGTGATAAAGGTGGCATAACTGATTATAAAGTTTAGAGGGGCAATTAATTTTTCCCATGGGTGAGAAAGCCGTTGCATTCACAAAAGGAAACAGTTTTTAAAAAACCGTTTTGTGTTTCCTCATGTTATCCTCATCTTATACAATAGTATATTTTATATCAGGATCCCAAATCATTTAGCATGACAAATGTGCAAAAATAGAGGAAATCAGGATGGGGCAAATATTATTTACAATAGGATGAATGCTTTTATTGCTGATATGCAAATATTATATACTTACCTGGTTTTGTTTCCTTGCAGATCTCACGAGAAACGTTCTGCCAAAGGTCTTCCAAAGCTTGGAAGTTGTTAACATGGAAAACCTTGTTCTTGTCTTTGGTAATTTTCTTTAATTCATCTGTACTTGCATTTGCAACCCCAATACCATAAATTCTAACTCCATAATTGTGAAGCTTATTTGCAGCTCCCTCTAAATAATGTGTGTCTGTAGCCTCACCATCAGTAATGACAAACATCAGCTGTGGGACACCATTTGCACTTCTCCCACCTCTGGCTTCATCAAAGTAATCCAGTGAGTATTGTAGTGCCTTGGCTGTGTAGGTATCTCCAGTGGGATATATCAGAGCACTGATAGCTTCCTGCACATCTTCTTTGCTGTAGTATTGGTTAAGGGGGAAATGGACCGTGACATTAGTAGAATAGATAATGGTGCAAACACGGACATTGTCTTGTCCAACCTGTGTAGTGTTCACTACTGAGTTCATGAAGGACTTCATAATCTCAAAGTTTGTAGATTGAATGCTGGTGGAACCATCCACCAAGAAGACAACATCTGCCACCTGTGATTTCTGGCATTCTAAAGAAGGGAAGAATCATGACAAATTAGGACAATTTATAACTAGAACATAAAAAATATTTTCCCAAATATTTAAAAATGGAAATGCTAAAAGAAATTTCACAAATTTTAACAGGTATAGCACAATCTCCATCTAAATTCTGGCTCTGACAGTTCCTCATCTTGGCTCAAGTTCATAATTTGTCTTAACTAAAGATGTACATATTTGTTATTTTTGTTTGTGGTATATTTTCTGTCAAATTTAGTTGTCTTTTTTCTAGTATACTAGTAGCCTAATGAAATCACCACAGCCTTGACCAGTTCTGGCAGGCTGTAAAGTCCTGAACTAACACGTCTGTTCAGTTATTGAGTGCTGCGCAACAAAGAGACAAACAACGCTCAAATGTCATATATTACTTTGAAAGATGATGGTTATCTTCTTTATACAAAAGCTATTTTTGTACATATACAGTGCCCTCCACTAATATTGGCACCCTTGGTAAATATAACCAAAGGATGTGAAGATTTGTCTTTATTGTTTAACCCTTTCATCTTTTGTTAAAAAAAATCACAAAAATACTCTGCTCTCATAGATATCAAACAATTGCAAACAAGTGGGCACTAAATCTTCTGTCAGCTGAGGCACTTGTTTACGGCTTATGGTTACGCACAGACAGACCAGTGCAGGTCAGTAATCCATGCAAATTATTTGATTCTTCTTATGTGTAAATTTACACACACTTATGAGCAGGAATAGAAAACAAATTTTTATTTTCTGAATTTACAAGATTTTCTTGAATACCAAATCTCTTGTGTAAATGCTCACACAAACAAATTATGCATAAACCCTGCATTATCCAGCTTGATAAATGAGACCCGATGTATGCAATGTGGCAAGGTGCAGTATCTTGCTGAAAGAGCCCACTGCCATTGATTACCACTGCCACGAAGGGGTCCATAACAATGTTTAGGTATTCCCATTCAGTATGGGATTGCCTTCATTGCCCTAACGAATCAATGAGCCTTAGGCACCCTGTCACCATATTTGTGGTTCGTCCATCCTCAGACCACTGTCAGTAGGTGCTCCCCACTGTTGAGCGGGACTACAAGGCTTGCCGTTTCAGAAACACTCTGACCCAGTTGTCTGTCCATTATGATTTGGCCCTTGTCAAAGTCACTCAGGTCTTCATTCCTACCTGTTTCTCCTGCATCCAGCATGTCAAATATGGGGAAAGGACTGTTCGCTTACCATCTAATATATCCCACACTTTGACATGCAACATTGTTACGACATAATCAACGTTATTCACTCCATTTGTGGTCAAAATGTTTTGGCTCATGGTATATACTAATAAAATGGTATATAAAATGGTGCTCACACATAGAGCTATCATTTTACTATAATATGGTATACATAAAATTATATTAATATGGCTTACTGTCAGCAGATTTGCAGATCTTGAGCAAGAAGACTTTATCTAAGAAATTCAACACATCATCATGTCTGTCAAGAAAAACTAATTCCTGAGTTCCGCTGATATCTTTCAGTTGTGTGCTGTTAAAATCACCCATTCCTATGGAGTATATTGTAATGCTCTTATTTCTGAGGGCTTGTACAGGTTGAGCAATGTCATCCATCGACCTGCCATTCGTGATCATGATGAGGAACTGTGGGGCATTGGAACGACCCCCTTCTGATGGATCAAAGTACTCTGACACAAAATTGAGTGCAGCCCCAGTCTGAGTGCCTTCTTCTAGTTGCTTCATATTCTTAATTGGCTGCTCCTGCTGCTGCATTTCATTAATAGCCTGCTGGATCTGGCTTTTATCAGAAAACTTGTTGAGGGCAAATTCAGCCTTTGAGTATGAGCTGAACTGCACAACTCCAACCTGTACACTATTTTTGCCAATTAGAAACTTGGACACTGCAGTATTCATGAATTCCTTTATCTTTGAGAAGTCCTCAGGGGCAGTGCTTCCTGAGCCTTCAACTAAAAAGATGACATCTGCCCACATGCTCTTGCAGGCTATGAAATGGAAAGAAAAGTGTGCATCAGCATAATCCTTGTTAAATATTTTTTTGGGGGAAAACACTAAAAACACATTTTAAACACTTACCCTCTTCTAAGCAAATATGAGTTACAATTTCATCCTTCAGGTGTCTCAGTGCATGAAAGTTGGTTGCAAAGAATGTCTTCTCTGGGTCACCTGTTATCTGCAGGAGCTCTGTCTCGTTTGCATCTTTCACGCCAATGGCATAGGTGGACACCCCCTGTGCTGTTAACTGTGCTGCTGGTTCGTTCACACTATCCCAAGATTTTCCATCAGTTATGATGATGAGAATTTTGCGAACCTTAGTGCTTCGTGACTTTTCGGCCTCCTCAAAGTATTTTGTCATGTTAGACAGGGCTTTTCCTATATATGTGTCTCCACCACCATGTTTAATGCTCTTCACAGCTCTTTCAAGAGAGATTTTGTCATTATATGCATTCAGTCTAAACTCTAGTGTGGGTTCATCTGCAAATTTCACCACACCCACACGAACCTGTTTTGGTCCAATAGTAAACATCGACAGAATGTCTAGAATGAACTCTTTTTCCTGCTCAAACTGGTTTTTAATACTACTGGAGTCGTCAATTAGGAAATAGATGTCTGCTTTTTCTGTTTGTAAGCATCCTGAAAGTGAATGTTAAAAAGATCTATCAGATTGACATAAGTGCAATAAAAATCAATCTTATTCAATTGTAAATTTAATTGTTTTGCTATATTAGTAGTGACAGTGAAACATTCTACCTTGCTTTAAATCATATTTCCTGGACTTCAAAACAGCTGAATGGACCATATTGTGACAAATAGTCTTCTTCATAATTTTCTCCACTTTATCAAGATTAGAAAAGCTCTGGAGACTGAACACAAATTTTGTTGGAGGATAAGATGCAATCTGTTTCAGCTGCTCCTCATTATCATTCGAGACTCCAAGAGCGTAGACCTGGACTCCAGAGTATAGTAACTTACTAGCTTCTTCAGCTGAGACATTATCCAGGAACTCATCCTCTGTTATTACCACAGCAATCTGCTGCACCCCTATGGCACGTCGGCTGCCCATCTCTTTGGCAAACACCTTCTCTCTTGCAAACTTCAGAGCCCTGCTAGTTTTGGACTCTCCACCCCCAAACAGCAATCGTTTAATGTACTGCAAAATCTCAGACTTCTTATTAAATGTGTTTAAGTAAAAATCAGCTGAGGGTGTTTCACGGTACAACACAATTCCCACACGCACACTGTCAGATTCTATCGGCAAGGCATTAATAATGTGGTAGAGAAAATCACGGACCAGGCCTGGACTTGTAGTACTGTCCGACACATCCACAATAAACACAATATCAGCCACTAACTTGCAGTCTGTGAAGAAAACAAAGAAACAGAAATAATTTGTAAGACATTATAATATGAATCTTCTTCATGTTTATACTGTATTTAATTTCAGTCCCTAAACTAATCCCAGGTAATCAAACAGAGTTAGAGAATGCTAAAGAGATCAATTCTTCCATTCATGCAGAAAAAGGAAATATTATAGTCTTCTTTAGACATAATGCTTTTGCAGCCTGTTTTGTGGCTGTATTTTTTATTTTGTATTGTCAAACAGCGAAATTCCCAGTTTTCAAGTTAATCATAATGACAAACTTACCCTCAGCTGCCATAAACTCATCCCTAGTATCCATGATAGTCATCACATTGTCTGATATTTGTTTAACATTTCCAGTTGTAGAATAGACAATTGTAGGTAACCACTGAGGAGGAACAAGGCTGAAAGATACGTCAGGTGGAGCAGCTCCACGAGGTGGAGCAGCTCCACGAGGTGCATCAGGGTGACTTTGTGCAGTGAGTGGAAAGTCTAGCTCTTCACTTAGGTCAATGTTGACAAGCATCACTCCATCATCCTTTAATGCACGAACTGCTGTAAGTATATTGTCATCCGATTCTCCTCTGCTTACCACCAACAGGTACTGCTTATAGCCCTGAGCAATTCGGCTGCCTGCTTCAGTGTTGAGGAGGTGAGTCCGCACATAATCTATCGCCTTTCCAAGTTTGCGCTGCCCAGTACCTCTGAGTCGGAATTTGCGGATAAGTGCAAGTGCTTCAGTTTTAGTTTTGTAAGCATCAAAACGAAATTCCACTGAAACCTCTTCACCAAACTGAGCCAAAGCCATCCGATGAGATGTACTCGCCACGTTAAGTTGATTGGCTAGGCGATTGAGGAACTCTGTCACATTTTGGGTCTGTTCAACAGTGCTGTCTACCAACACAAACACATCTGCATACTTTGGAGCTAGAGCTGAAATATAGATAGTATAAAAGTGATATAAGTGGTTTCAGTAGTGGTGGACTTCACTATTTCAAAATACATAATTAAAGTGTATAATGATTGAGACTGTATATTTGAGATAGTGAGTACAACATTACCTTCTTGCTGGGCTTCGACAGAAATACATACTTTGTCTACTACATTGGTGGTTGCTTTCAGCAGCTCCTCATATTCAGTGAAACTCAGTACAAAACGGTGATATGGTTCATTAGCAATGGACTGCAGGCCTGTAATGCTGACTTCACCAACCCCAATGGCAAAGATTAACACCCCCTTTCTCCGTAGCTCCATGGCTGGAATCTCCATGTCATCATTGGAGTCACTGTCTGTGATCACCACAGCAATCTGAGGCACATTTTGTTTGATCCGACTGCCAGCTGATTCTATGAAGTAATTATTTAGTATAAAGCGAAGAGCTTTTCCGGTTTCAGTGCCTCCTTTTAGGTAGGTGAGTTTGTCTACCTTCTCCAGCAGGTCATTCTTGTCTGCATACTCCCCCAACAGGAATTCTTGTTGAGGATCATTACTAAACTGTACCATTCCTACTCTGACTTTATCAGGCTTAACATCAAGACCCTCTATGAAGGTGTGAAGAAACTGCTTCACAACCAGGAAGTCTGCATCACCATTGTGACTAGAGCTATCCACAAGGAACACAATGTCAGCCAAATTAGCCTTGCACCCTACAAATAAAAACACATGAAGGCAAGGCACATTATTTATTTAACTGGTTAACTGTCCTTTGTATACTGACTGAGATTTAATTACAACCTTGTAAAAAAAAGTTCTAATTTACCTTTTGGCACCTGAGACACTTGATCTTTGGCTTCCTGGAAAGTTGTACAAAGCACCTGGATGAAACTCTGGGAGATTCCTTGCAAAGCTGTGAAATCAGACACACTGTAGATGTGTTGGTCATGTGGCTTAGTAGCAATTTCCTTCAGCTGCTCCATATCAGCATCTTTAATACCAATGGCATAAAGTATGATTCCCTGGTGTTTCAGGTCCTGTGCATGTGGTTCCACATTGTCTTGTGACTGTCCATCTGTGATAACCACTGCAATTTGAGGCACCCCATCTTTAGCACGACTTCCTGCTTCTTTCACAAAGTGTTGCTTCAGCAAGAAGTTCAAACCAAATCCAGTCTTGGTGCCACCTCCTCGGTATGGGAGATTTGTGATGTAGTCAAGAAGCTTTTGCTTGGTTTCAAAGCTGTTAAGGTAGAATTCAGTATGTGGTGAATTGCTGTTCTGCACCAAGCCGATTTGAACCTTGTCAGGACTCACATCGAAACTGTTCACCAAAGTGAGAAGAAAGTCACGGATATTCTGGAAGTTTTCTGTGTCAATACTCCAAGACCCATCCACCAGGAAGACAATATCAGCTAATGCTTCCTGTGTACATACTGGCAAAGGGGGAAAAATCAGGTCACATGTACAGTTTGTAAATATCAGCCATATGCACTGTTCAGGTCCAGTAAATAATCCATCCATCCATTTTCTGTACCACTTATCCTACAGGGTCATGGGGAACCTGGAGCCTATCCCTGGGGACATGGGACACAGAGCAAGGAATACCCTGGATGGGGTGTCAATCCATCTTAGGCCACAATCACATACACATTCACACATCCATTCATACACTACAGACACGACAATCAGTCTATCATGCATGTCTTTGGAATGAGGGAGGAAGTGGATTACCCAGAGGAAGCCCCTGAGGCACTGGGAGAACATGCAAACTCCGCACACACAGGGCAGCGGTGGGAATCAAACCACAAACCCTGGAGGTGTGAGGCAAACTTGCTAACCACCAAAGCTGGGTGCACACTGCTTGATTTTTAATTCAGTGAGGGAAAAAAGTATTTGATCCCCTGCTGATTTTGTACATTTGCCCACTGACAAAGAAATGATCAGTCTATAATTTTAATGGTAGATTTATCTGAACAGTGAGAGACAGAATAACAACAAGAAAATTCAGAAAAACGCATGTCAAAAATGTTATAAATTGATTTGCATTTTAATGAGGGAAATAAGTATTTGACCCCCTCTAAATCAGAAAGATTTCTGGCTCCCAGGTGTCTTTTATACAGGTAACGAGCTGAGATTAGGAGCAAACTCTTAAAGGGAGTGCTCCTAATCTCAGTTTGTTACCTGTATAAAAGACACCTGTCCACAGAAGCAATCAATCAATCAGATTCCAAACTCTCCACCATGGCCAAGACCAAAGAGCTCTCCAAGGATGTCAGGGACAAGATTGTAGACCTACACAAGTCTGGAATGGGCTACAAGACCATTGCCAAGCAGCTTGGTGAGAAGGTGACAACAGTTGGTGCGATTATTCGCAAATGGAAGAAACACAAAAGAACTGTCAATCTCCCTCGGCCTGGGGCTCCATGCAAGATCTCACCTCGTGGAGTTGCAATGATCATGAGAACAGTGAGGAATCAGCCCAGAACTACACGGGAGGATCTTCTCAATGATCTCAAGGCAGCTGGGACCATAGTCACCAAGAAAACAATGGGTAACACACTACGCCGCGAAGGACCGAAATCCTGCAGCGCCCGCAAGGTCCCCCTGCTCAAGAAAGCACATGTACATGCCCATCTGAAGTTTGCCAATGAACATCTGAATGATTCAAAGGACAACTGGGTGAAAGTGTTGTGGTCAGATGAGACCAAAATGGAGCTCTTTGGCATCAACTCAACTCGCTGTGTTTGGAGTAGGAGGAATGCTGCCTATGACCCCAAGAACACCATCCCCACCATCAAATATGGAGGTGGAAACATTATGCTTTGGGGGTGTTTTTCTGCTAAGGGGACAGGACAACTTCACCGCATCAAAGGGACGATAGACGGGGCCATGTACTGTCAAATCTTGAGTGAGAACCTCCTTCCCTCAGCCAGGGCATTGAAAATGGGTCATGGATGGGTATTCCAGCATGACAATGACCCAAAACACACGGCCAAGGCAACAAAGGAGTGGCTCTAGAAGAAGCACATTAAGGTCCTGGAGTAGCCTAGCCAGTCTCCAGAACTTAATCCCATAGAAAATCTGTGGAGGGAGCTGAAGGTTCGGAGTTGCCAAATGTCAGCCTCAAAACCTTAATGACTTGGAGAAGATCTGAAAAAAGAGGAGTGGGACAAAATCCCTCCTGAGATGTGTGCAAACCTGGTGGCCAACTACAAGAAACGTCTGACCTCTGTGATTGGCAACAAGGGTTTTGCCACCAAGTACTAAGTCATATTTTGCAGAGGGGTCAAATACATATTTCCCTCATAAAAATGCAAATCAATTTATAACATTTTTGACATGAATTTTTCTGGATTTTTTAGTTGTTATTCTGTCTCTCACTGTTCAAATAAATCTACCATTAAAATTATAGACTGATCATTTCTTTGTCAGTGGGCAAACATACAAAATCAGCAGGGGATCAAATACTTTTTTCCCTCACTGTAGTCCTTTGTGACTGTTGCTTATCAGACTGTATGAACATGATTCTCGCTGTAATCCATGTCACACTGTAGGATCTCTGTTGTCATTAATGTCAGCGTGTACGACAGTCAAGACGTGAAAAATGGATGCACGCAAAAAAACTCGAACGGAGTAGAAAAAGCCACACTACAGGACTGTGCCTCAAATCTTCTGACACTGCCAGAATTTAATTGGAGGAAAAATTTGATCGCAACGGCCATTAATCGGCTGTCGGGGAACATGTCAAACTAGCTATCAGAGACTACAGACTTTGGCCTAGGATTACAGGAATATTTTAGGTTCTCAAAATTTGTCTCAGACGACCAAATCGTGACCAAAATCATACAGTGTGAACCCGGCTTTAGCCACCGTGCCCTCCCAGAAATAATAGATTTTTAAAATAATTGAGTCTACTTTAACATGGGATTCAACTGTGTGAACTGTACAAACCTGTTTTTTGTGCACTGCACAAAAGGTAACTTGATGTTAAAATAAAGAGGGTTAGCAGTCCTTTTAGTTTACCCATAGCTTCAGTGATCTAATGGACAAATACAGAACAATTACAAATATATATATACAGTATATACATACTCTGCTCTCATGGATATCAAACAATTGCAAACAAATCACAGATTTATATATATATATATATATATATATATATATATATATATATATATATATATATATATATATATATATATAAGATCTTTGTTAAATATATGTGTGCCACTATTACTGGCACCCCTATGAATTCATATGAGAAAAATATATTTGAAGTATATTCCCATTAATACTTTCAGTACAACTGGGTGACCAAAAACAGGAAATTGTTCAACCATGACTTCCTGATTCATAGGGGTATAAATATGAGGTAACACACAGGCCAAATTCCCTTAGTCCTTCATAGCAATGGGAATAGACCAAGGAATATAGCGTGGACCTCAAAATGTGAAGGATCTGGAGAGATTCTGTATGGAGGAATGATCTCTGCTCCCTTGCCATGTATTCTCTAACCTCATCAGGCATTATAGGAGAAGAAGATTCAGAACTGTTATCTTTTCACAGCCTTATTTGCTAATATTTTACCAAAGGTATATATATATATATATATATATATATATATATATATATATATATATATATATATATATATATATATATATATATAAAACGAAGTTCATACTAAATAAAAGGGTGCCTAAATAAAAGATAAAAAATAAAAAATAAAAAATAAAAGGGTGCACACGCACACACACACGCACACACACACGCACACACACACACACACACACACACACACACACACACACACATATATATATATATATATATATATATATATATATATATATATATATATATATATATATATATATATTTGTGCAAAGGTCTTAGGCACCCTTTTATTTAGTACGAACTTTGTTATAGATTTTTTATTTTATGACCTCTACATTATTGAGTCAGTACAAAAACATTTTAGAATCCCAAACATTAGTTTTCTAGCACATAATTAGATCTTACACAAAAATGTTGTATGTAATTGAAGAAAGCAGCATATTATGTAAGACACCACTTTTCAGACAAAAACATTATGAAGAAGCAAGTGCTACAGTCAAAGTCTCCATAAGAACTGTAGCTGGTTCTGCAAGATGCTGCACAAATTGTACTGGAGACTACTATTTAAAAAAAAAATTTTTTTGTCACAATTGTCTTTGTTTCATTTACTACTGTTTACTGCTCTTTACTGTATTTTTTTTAAATGTAGAAACCTTTAATTTCATAATTTCGAAGGAATCTTTGCTCTACAGCATTTCTGTGCCTAAGACTTTTGCACAGCACTGTATATACAGTGGGAGAAATAAGTATTGAACTCGTCAACATTTTTTTCAGTAAATATATTTCCAATGAGGCTATTCAAATTAAATTTTCATCAGCCATCAGTATTAACTTAAGAAATCCGGAAATATAAAGAATTTACAACATTAAAATCCATAAATAAAGTTATGTGTAATGAAGCGGAATGGCACAGGAAAAATTATTTTTCACATGGGTTAAGGTTCTTATGCTGGAATGCAGTGTTTTCCTTTCTCCAAGCATAACCCTTCTCATTTAAACCCAAAAGTTCTATTTTGCTCTCATCTGTCCACAAAACATTTTTCCAATAGCCTTCTGACTTGTCCACATGATCTTTAGTAAACTGCAGATGGGAAGAAATTTTATTTTTGGAGAGCAGTGGCTTTCCCCTTGTAAACCTGTCATGCACAACATTGTTGTTCAGTGTTCTCCTGATGGTGGACTCATGAACATTAAACATTAGCCAATGTGAGAGCAGCCTTTAGTTGCTTTGAAGTTACCCTGGTTTCCTTTGTGACCTCATGGACTATTGCTCTTGGAGTCATCTCTGTTGGTTGACCACTCCTGAGGAAGGTAATAATGGTTTTGAAGTTCCTTCATTTGTACACAATCTGTCTGACTGTGGATTGGTGGAATCCAAACTCGTTAGAGTTGGTTTTTAACCTTTTCCAACCTGATGAGCATCAACAACTCTTTTTCTGAGGTCCTCAGAAATCTCCTTTGTTCATGCCATGATACACTTCCACAAACACGGGTTGTGAAGATCAGACTTTGAAAGATCCCTGCTCTTTAAATAAAAAGTTAGCTCTCTGACTTTAACCATGGCATGGTTGGTGGTACCAGATAAACATGTATTTCAGAAACTGGTGATCTCCTCAGATTTTCATGCACAACAGTTTCTAGAGTTTACACAGTATGATGCAAACAACAACAACATCAAACATTGAGTGAGTGATAGTTCTGTGGGTGGAAAAATTGATGTGAACATTAAGTAAAGCTCTTGACCTGTATCTGAGTAATTTTATGCATTGCGCTGCTGCCACATGATTGAATGCCTGGACAACTGCATAAATGAGCATGTGTACAGGTGTTCCTTTTAAAGTGCACAGTGAATATATGTCACTCCATGCCTTCTAGGAATTCTCCTACATTGAAATAAAAACTGGGACCAAGGGCCAAGACTGGGCAAATTTGTAATAACCAAATTTTCCAGACAATTCTGAGCATTCAGTCTATGAAACTCCTTTCAGACCTGTCTAATTACCATCCTTTTTGTCTTTTTTCTTTTGTCAATCAGTTAAAAATGAAACCAAAATGGACACATCTGTTACCATTTGTTAAGCTATATTGTATTCATTTTTATTATCCTGTGCTTTAGGATATCCAGACAGAAAGCCCAAAGGAAAATTCTATTCTAGTGTCAGCATATTTATTGAAGGTTTTTTTTTTTTAAATTAATGAACAGATTTAACCACACAGCACTCATCATATCATTGCTGATAAAATGATTTTTTAGTGCACTTCAATGTGACATCATTAATGGCGGAAAACAAAAAGAAATCCATAGGAATGAAGATTTTAACATTTCAGGGGCTTATCATTAACACATGGTAAATCCTAGCAAGAATAATGAAACTCTGAAAATGCACTACAGACAAAAACCCAGTGAAGAATAAAAGTGCATTTCTGCCCTGACTGAAAGCTAAAGAAACTGAAGTAAAATGAATGCAGGAAAGTTTAGTGTGCAATGGGGTTATAACTGTTTCAAGATGGCATGTTTGACTAAACAATTGAAGTATTCTAGGTCCTGATCATGTTGCTTACAATCACATATGCAGTTATGCACTCTTAGAAAATGTAGTACCCTCAAGGGTTCTTTACTAGTCCCTCTGGGGATCCCATAAAGGCGTTTCTCTAGCAAAAAATCTTCACTTCAATTTCAGTGACAGTGTAGAATAAACTACAGGAATTAAAGTGTTATATGTTTTCCCTCACAGTTCTTACAATGCGTGAATGCATTAAGGTCTAAATAATGTGTGAATCCCAAGTTAAAACAGAGAAGATAGAGTGTGAAAAATCCTCAGAGATTTGGTTCACAGAGTTTATTGTGGTCACTTCTAAAGTCATAAGTACTTTAGAAAGCAGTGCACAGCTGAGCCAGGTTTAAATGGGAAACCGAAACAGTAAATGCCACCACATATGGTGTACCATTAATTGAATCATTTTGCAGTGGATATAAAAAGTACACAAATCTGTTAAAACTTCAGGTTTTTGTGATGTAAAAAATGAAACCAAGATAAATCATGCAATATAGCAACCAGCAAAATTCAAGTGAAAAACCGATCACGAAATCGAAATCTTTTAAGGGGATAAAAAGAAGACAAAGAAAAAAACTTAGAATTGTACAGAACCCTTAGCTAATACTTCGTTAAACCACCGTTTGCCTGTAATACACACAGTCTTTTTGGTTAACAGTCTAGTTTTGATTTGGCAATTTTATTAATTTTTTTCTAGCAAAAATCCAGATCTGTCAAATTACTTGGGGAGGTCCTGTGCACAGCCCTCAAGTCATTTCACAGGTTTTTGTTAGGATGTAGAGCTGGGCTCTGACTGCATTACAAAACTTTGATTTTCTTCTTCTGAAGCCATTCCTTTGTTGACTTGGATTTGGATTATTTTGCTGGAAGGTGAACTTTTTCATCATCTTCAGCTTCTAACAGAGACCTGCAGGTTTTCCTAGATTAGGATTTTGGAGCTACCCATGATTCCCTCTAGATGACTTATGTCCCAAACAAGAGGGATATTGTGATGTTGCCATCACAATGCTTAGCCACAGGGATGGTGTTTTTTGGGTGATAAACTGTCTTTTTCTATGCCAAACATACAGTTGCGGTCGAAAGATTACATACACTCATCAGTTTTAATTCATTTGGGGCTTTCTGTAATCAACACAGGACCAAAATTATACATACAGGGTCAAATATATACATACAAACACTTAAATTATTAATTTAGTGGTGCTGAAAGCTCCTAAATGTACTTTAATTTCCCAAGACCAATGCCTCTTAATTTCCTGTTCGTGATAATGATTGACTACAGCTGGCAGCTTCTCTGTGCCAACATAAAAAGGGTTTGTTTGACAGCACTCACTAGATTGACCAACACACAGTACTATGGGAAAGTCCAAGGAGCACAGTGGAGATCTGAAAAAGAGGATGGTGGAATTACTGTACACAAGTCAAAAATGTCACTTGGAGCCATTTCTAAACAATTGCAGATTCCAAGATCATCAGTTCATGGTGGTAGCATTATGCTCTGGGGCTGGAACTGGTGCATTGCACTAAGTGGATAGAATAATGAAGAAGGAGGACTACCTTAGAATTATTTAACATCATCTCAAACCATCAGCCAGACGGTTGAAACTTGGACACAACTGGGTGTTCCAACAGGACAATGACCCCAAACACACATCAAATGGTTGTGGAATTGATAAAGCAGGCTAACATTAAGCTTTTGGAATGGTCTTCCCAAAGTCCTGATCTCAACCCTATCGAAAATTTGTGTACTGTGCTTAAAAGTCGAGTCAGGGCCAGGAAACTAACAAATGTTATTGACCTTTCCCAATTCTGCCAAGAAGAGTGGTCAAATATCCAACCAGAATTCTGCCAGAAGCTGGTTGATGGCTACCAAAAGCGTCTGCTCGAAGTGAAACTTGCTAATGACATTCAACTAAATATTGGGCGTGCTGTATGTATACTTTTGACCCTGTATGTATAATTTTGACCTAGTATTGACTATATAAAACCACAAATAAATTAAAAGTTGTGAACCAAATTCTTGTTTTTATTTTTTATTAAAGATGTATGTTGTATAATCATTCTACCCCGGAAAAAGAACAGTTCAAAGAAATTACTGAAAGCCCAATATTGCCATGACATTCATGTTCATGATGAGTGTATGTAAACTTCCGACCACAACTGTGTCTTTTAGAATTATGCCTAAAAGATTCTACTTTCGTCTCATCAGAACATAACAAATTTTGCCACATGGTTTGGGGTGACTGTATGTATGTTTTGGCAAAATTTAGGTGGGATTTTTTGGTGAGATAGGGCTTCAACAATATGAAACAATACTACAGATTATTGTTATATTCCTGCAGCACCTTAAATGTTGCTATATGTCTCTTGGCAGACTCCGTGATAAGTTTTTCTTTTGTCCATTTATCAGTTTTTGAGTGACGTTCTGTTCTTTGTAACGTCACCGTGGAGCCCCATTTTCTCTGCTTCTAGATGATGACCTTCACGGTGATTTATGGTACTAATGTTATCAAAATACTTGTGTACCCCTCTCCTGATCTATACCTTTTGACAGTGAGATCCTGTACATGCTTTGTAAGCTCTTTGAGGACTATGACTTCAGTAGTCGGATGAAACCAAGAAGATGTCAAGAAAATTTTGCTGAAACAACTGGTCTTTATTTGGGGTTCATCAGAATCACTTCATTGATGACAGCTGTATGATAATAACTTTTGAGCATGAGTTTGAATGGGATGATTAATTCTAAAATGTTTCTATTTGTTTTTCATTTGAATTTTGTTGGTTGCTACAGTATATATATGCTTTTTACTTTATATATACTACCTCTAGGTCAAATTATTCGTAAACATGGAATTAGTTTCCACTATTATGCTGATGATACACAGCTGTATGTTTCAGCAAAGCCAGATGACAGAGAGAAGCTTAATAAAGTTGAGGAATGTGTTAAAGGCATTAGACGGTGGATGCTTATTAACTTCCTCTTACTTAATTCTGATAAGACAGAAGTACTTGTACTAGGACCATGTGTAGCTAGAAGTAAGCTTTCTGATCTCATAGTAACTCTGGATGGTCTTTCTGTTTTGTCATGTGCAGCAGTAAAAGACCTTGGAGTGATTATTGACTCCAGTCTATCATTTGATGCTCATGTAGATAATATTACTAGGATAGCCTTCTTTCATCTCAGAAATATTGCTAAGATAAGTAATATAATTTCACTACATGATGCAGAAATATTAGTTCATGCTATCGTCACCTCTAGACTAGATTACTGTAATGTCTTATTGTCTGGATGTTCCAGTAGGAGCATAAACAAACTCCAGTTAGTCCAGAATGCAGCTGCTAGAGTCCTAACTAGAACCAGAAGATATGACCACATCACCCTGATCTTATCAACATTGCATTGGCTCCCAGTGAAATCACACATTGATTATAAAATACTATTAATAACTTATAAAGCACTAAACGGTCTCGCACCACAGTATCTGCAACCTTTTGGTTTTCTATGATTCGCCACGACCACTTAGATCAAAAGATGCAGGCTATTTGTCGGTACCTCAATTAATGAAGGCTACAGCAGGGGGAAGAGCTTTCTCTTACAAAGCCCCACAGTTATGGAATAGCCTTCCAATTAGTGTTCGGGACTCATACACACTGTAAAACTGGATAGTTCATTTAACTCAAATAATTTGAGTAAACTAATTATCTCATTTTTTTAAAGTTGATAAATCAATTTCTTTAAGCCAAATACACTTAAATATAACAAAAATTTAACTCAAACGTGTTATATTTAAGTGTATTTGGCTTAAAGAGATTGATTTATCAACTTGAGGTAATTAGTTTCCTCAAATTGTTTGAATTAAATGAACTTATCTGGTTTTACAGTACACAGTCTCTGTGTTTAAGTCTAGGCTTAAAACATATTTGTTTACTCAAGCTTAGCATGAGTACACTTTCTTTCTGTCTCTTACTTAACAATCTCTCCCTCTCTCCTTCTGTTGAGCCACACACAGTTTTATGGAGATGCTAGTGATCCTGATCCTTTCTGCTCTCTGGACCTGGCTGATCCGTTTGGATGCCTACCACTGGATGGAGCTCTCCAACTCCAACTCCAATTTCGGATGGACACACTCACTGTGGTTGCTGGGACTACGGTTGCTTCTAAGGCCCCGGGACTGCAATTAAAACATGCAGTTTTGCATTCGGGTCTCCTTTGAACAGTGGACTAGTTCAACAAACAGACTTCATATAAAACCATAATGAACTTTCCTTTACTTTCACGCTATCCATTGTTACCCAGATGAGGATGGGTTCCCTTCTGAGTCTGGTTCTTCTCAAGATTTCTTCCTCTTAACATCTTAGGGAGTTTTTCTTTGCCACCGTCGCCACCGGCTTGCCCAATTGGGATAAATTCACACATTTAAAACCTGTATCCCGTGTTTATATGTTTCTGTAAAGCTGCTTTGAGACAATGTCCATTGTAAAAAGTGCTATACAAATAAAATTTAATTGAAGTATATATATATATATATATATATATATATATATATATATATATATATATATATATATATATATATATATAAAGATCTGACATGGGGTGTTTAGAGTTTTTATATCCATTGTACATCCACACCTCTGGGCAGAGAAACACGCAGATCTACAGTATGTAAACTACTGCAGCCCATTTGCAGACCTTTTTTTGCATGTTGATATAGTTAAGGTCATGAAGTGAGTGATCATGAAGATCATGAAGTGAGTGATCAGTGCTTAGCACAAGAGGAATGCACATTTAAAAAGTATCACAGCTACTTCTTAAATGCTAGCTCAGGATCTTTGTCAATTCTTCTTTTCACAGAGATATAATAATAATAATAATAATAATAATAATAATAATAATAATTTCAAAAACTGTACACAAATCCAGAATTAGTTGTAGGAAAGTATCCGAATCCGCTATAACTGTCAGATTTGGACCATAGTAAAGATTTGAAAGGTTTGAAATACAGACTTCTGAATGCGTAGGCTATAACAAAACAAACAAACAAACAAACAAACAAACAAACTCTCTCACTCTCATTGACTTTACAGTTGAAGTAGACATGAAATATATATTTTTTTCTTTGCAAGCATTTTTTTGTCTTAGACTTCTTGTCAAATCTGCTTATTATAGTATATAATATATACTATAATATAAAAGTATATACTTTACTCTCCGTTATTACTAAAACGCAGGTAATCTTCGTGTTATAAACATCTTTAACCGAGGATATTTTAAAACACATTTCATTGTATATTTTTGGTTTATCTCTGTGTTCTGATCACTCTCTTAATTACAACCTGAAATATACACGACCATATTTAGACTTCATTTATTTAATTTGCTATTGCGCACCTACAGTAGCCTACTCATCAGTTTCAGTGTGAATAATGAGAGTGTGCTAAATCTTTTCTGGCAGCTGATTGTACATGAATTGTGAGACAGGGACTTACATGAGGCAAGGAGCAGCAGCTGGATCCTGAACACTGCAGAAAGGTCGGATGTAATCCATGTATTTACTCATAAAACACATGCATCGTTTAATATTTTAACGTATTCAGTGTGGCGAAAGGCTCGGGTTTATAGAGACCACTGGCAAAGTGAGAGGAGCAGCGCACTATAAATACGAGCGTTTCTTTTTTTCCTTTTCTTCTCAAGAAACGTAACGGCAACACAACCAATAAAACTGAGACACAGTGACTCATAAGGCTACTAAACTGAGTTATGTTTAACCCATCATCTGGGTGAATATAGGACAGGACATACTTTGGTTTAAACTAACCCATCAAGTTGGGTTGTTCATTTGAACCCAGTAAATTGGTTGTTTTTAAACCCAAAGGGTGGTTTTATTTATCTATCTATTTATTATTTTATTTAAAAAAAATAAATAAATAAATAAAATAATAATACAAATTTATTTCATAAATGGGTTCATATTTTCAGGGTTATTTTTACCCTTTGAAAATGCCAAATATAGGCTACCACATTATAAACAAATATGTCAACATGGCATCTCCTTTATTTACACACAAGAAGGTGTTCAGAAATGTATACCTAGAGCTGCTAAAGTGGTGTTTATATATACAATTTGAAGTAAATGACTCAAATAAGTCATATATTTAAGATGAAAACGTTAGATTTTTATCAAAGGAGACGTTTAAAACATTCAACAACAACAACAACAACAACAAAAACCTTAGTAACCAGCTGTCACGATTTCCCCTCGCGCTAAGCGCTGGAGCACGCAGAGCGCGACGGCGCGCTTCCGGGTTTGAAAGTAACTTTGACTTTGTTTACCAGGGGATATTCCAGAAAGCAGGGGAGTATTCCAGAAAGCAGGAGGGTATTGTAGGCGGGTATTCCAGAAAGCAGGGGGGTATTGTAGGCGGGTATTCCAGAAAGCAGGGGAGTATTCCAGAAAGCAGGGAGGTATTGTAGGCAGGTATTCCAGAAAGCAGGGGAGTATTCCAGAAAGCAGGGGGGTATTGTAGGCGGGTATTCCAGAAAGCAGGTGAGTATTCCAGAAAGCAGGGGGGTATTGTAGGTGGGTATTCCAGAAAGCAGGGGGTATTGTAGGCGGGCATTCCAGAAAGCAGGGGAGTATTCCAGAAAGCAGGGGGGTATTGTAGGCGGGTATTCCAGAAAGCAGGGGAGTATTCCAGAAAGCAGGGGGGTATTGTAGGCGGGTATTCCAGAAAGCAGGGGAGTATTCCAGAAAGCAGGGGGGTATTGTAGGCGGGTATTCCACAAAGCAGGGGGGTATTGTAGGTGGGTATTCCAGAAATCAGGGGAGTATTCCAGAAATTAGGGGGGTATTGTAGGCGGGTATTCCACAAAGCAGGGGGGTATTCCAGAAAGCAGGGGGGTATTGTAGGCAGGTATTCCAAAAAGCAGGGGAGTATTCCAGAAAGCAGGGGGGTATTCCAGAAAGCAGGGGGGTATTGTAGGCAGGTATTCCAGAAAGCAGGGGAGTATTCCAGAAAGCAGGGGGGTATTGTAGGCGGGTATTCCAGAAAGCAGGGGGGTATTGTAGGCGGGTATTCCAGAAAGCAGGGGGGTATTGTAGGCGGGTATTCCAGAAAGCAGGTTTTAACTGAGTAAGTTTATTCAGAGTTAACGGATATCCTCAACTTTCAGTTCCAAAAACAGAGGTAACTTTCAGGGTATGTAAGTTACTCACTGAACATAACCTTGTCCGGAGCAGGTTGTTCCAGGGTTAGTTTGTTTCAGAGAGCTGACGGAGCGTAGTGTGGCCTTTTGAAGAAGATCCAGTGGACGAGGAAGCACGGCTTATACAAAATCTTTTTTACGCAGATAAATATTTGCACGAGAATCGTTAATGTAACATTTTGAAACCTCACATCGCCAACGTCACACATCGTGGATCAGCGCTTAACACCGAGAACATTTCATGCATTGCTCTTAATTAGATTTTTAAAAAAAATAAAAAATGTCACATGGAGTTTTCTGTATATAACGTGGGTGATGCAGAGCATGTGGAAAAGGCACCTTTGTGTAGAACCGTTCACACAGTATGCCTTGCACTCAAATGGTTCCTACAAAATCTTATGCAGTTCCCTGGCCATAAGCCATGATGAACCATTGATGAAGATGGCAAGAGGAACCCCAGTAAACAAAAGAGATTACAGAGTGTTACAAGATGTGATCTGCCCACATCATTTATGATTAAATGACTAATGCACAAGGTGAATAGTTGAGGTTAATTGTTTCTTTATTTTCTGTAATTGAAAAAGACATTTGAATTCATTGCTTTACCATTCAAAAATAATTGACAGAATAATAATAATCAGTAGGCAAATACTTTGTCCACCTTTAACCAGTGCTTCAGCAATTTAATTTCAAGTCTGGTCTTTTTTCTGTTCACCTTTTCCCTTACATTTGAAGTTGTAGAAGGTCCATCTCCATGTCACTTTTTCTAATGTGCCTTTGAAGATGGACCTTATAAAGTTCCTTTGCAGGAAGACAGAATGATAATTCAATATAATTGATATTATAAATGTCTGTAATACATACACAAACCAAATATTTTTAATCAGGACAACAGCAATTTTTTTTACGCAGCCAGGATTCTGTGTGGAGGTAGAGGGACCCTCCTCTGTACAGGAATCCCCAGCCATAATCTTTAAGGGGACAATAACAAAGTTTTAATAATCACATCTTTTTTTATATTATTATTTATTTATTTATTCATTTATTTTTTAAATGCATTATATGTTAAATACCTCTCAGCATCTTCATTTTGTACCTCAAGACAAGACAAAAACTTACCAGGGAGGCCGCCAAGAGACCAAGAGCAATATTAAAGGAGCTGCAGGAATATCTGACACATACTGATTACTCTCTGCATGTGACAACAATCTCTCATATTCTTTTCATGTCTGGGCTGTGGGGTAGAGTGGCTCACAAAAACAAACAAACATCCAAGCTCAACTAAAACCATGTGGCAAAATGTGTTATGATCTGATGAGACGAATTCCTAAAGGTATAATAAAACCATAATTCCAAAAGGTATGTTTGGTTAAAAAAACACATCAACAAAAAAATACCATACCCACGGTGAAGCATGGTGGTGGAAGCATCATGATCTAGGGCTGGTTTTCTTCAGCCAGAACTAAGGCTTTTATCAAGGTGGAGGAAATCATTGAATAGCTACAAATATCAGTCAATTTTAGTGCAAAACAGTGAGGTGCCTGTAAGTAAGCTGAATGTGAAAAGGAATTTACTTTTCAGCACAACAATGACCCAAAGCATACATCAAAATCAATAAAGGAATGGCTTAAGCAAAAGAAGATCAAAGTTTTTGAATGAATTAGCCAGAGTACAGACCTGAATCCAGCTAAAAATCTGTGGGGTGACCTGAAATGGGCTGTGCACAGGAGATGCCGAGTGAGGAAAATATTGCCAAGATGTGCCACACTGATAGACTCTTACCAAAAAAGACTGAGTGGTGTAATAAAATCAAAAGGTGATTCAACAAAGTATTAGTTTAGGGGTGTGCAAACTTATGCAACCAGGTTATTGTAAGTGTTTTATTATTCCTATTTTTCCCTCAAATGTTTTTGATTGTTTTTTCATAAAATTTTTATATCCAGTAATTTCACATTGAGGGTGGAAAAAGTTCTGACATGATTTATCTTGGTTTCATATTTTTTACACTTAAAATACCTGCCATTTTAACAGGAGTGTGTAGACCTTTTTTTATATCCATTGTGCATCTTTCTCTCTTATATGTAGACAATTTTCTGCACTTACAATATCTGTGCCTGTGAAGCTGTGTGCAGTACTATAACTGATTACAAATGAAAGTGCTTTGGTTTAAGAAGTTCTATGTGCTTTAATTTAAGCTTGTTGACAAAAAAAAAGTTCACTCAATAATTAAATAACCACATGTACTAAGCAATAACAATATATTTCCATATTTTCATCCAGCTTCAAATTAAAATTCACTAAGGTGTAGAACACTGTTTTGGGTGTACCATGACAATGTAATGCATGGAACTAAAGTAAGAATTCCAGGGCAACCTGAAATTATTGTGAGAATGCAAAAATTATTGCCAGGAAATGTGAACTATTGAGTAGGAATGAAAAAGTATTTTTTAAAAAAACAAACAAAAACAATCGTGAGGCTCAATATAGGAGGCTTTATTTTTCGACATTCCACATTAACAACCTATAACAGACTGTTTACTTTAATCATCATATGAATGCCACTACACATGTTACACACACTATTATAATTTCTTCACTCTTTCATTCATTTTTAGTAACCGCTTTAGCCTGGTCATGGTTGTGGTGGATCCAGAGCCTTTAACGGGAACACGGGGCGCAAGATGGAGACACCCTGAATGGGACCCCAGTCTACAGATCCCTATGCACATACACTCTCATACTTATTCATACCTAAGGGCAGTTTTACTGTAGCCAATCCACCTACCGGCATGGCCCAATTGTTCCAAATGTGGGACGACACAGTGGTGCAGGCCAATTCACAGCTCCAGGGTCCCAGGCTTGATGTTGAGCTTAGGTTGTGAATGTGTATACATATGTGTGTGGTATCCTGCTGGTATCCCATCCAGGGCGTATTCCCACCTTGCACCACAATCATGATTAGGATAAAGCAGTTACTGATGAACAAATTAGTGAATGAGTGAATGAATGAATGCTCCAAATGACATGGGAAGCGAGACCTGTGGTGACAAAAGGAGGCTATTCCTACATTCATAATCACCTTCTAAAGACAACATAGTGAACATCTGGAAATGTGAACACTCAAAGTCTAACTGATTACTGATTAGGGCTGCTGATTTTGGTTACCAGTATTATGATATAAAGATTAGCAGTAAATATGCTATTACAATGTGTGAAATAGTCTTGAAAATTATTTCACCTGGTTTTAGGTGGGTGCACCTATATATATATAATTAAAATTGTAACTACATAGAAAATTTAATACAGTACCATATACTTCATTCTGTTACTAATGTTTCTTTCATGATGAACTGAAAAATTATTCCAGTCAGTCACATTTCATTTTATAAAGCTACAGTGTCAGACGAACATCATTTGTCAGCAGCAACTATGAAAATGCCACTATCATTAGAATATTGAAAACTTAAATGCTATCACTTGTGGTTTAACATGTGTAGGTTATTTGGGCGAAATATCCCGCTGTGCCACTATTTCATATAAAAACTGAGAAAAAGTGTGAGTGTAACTGCTGTTAGTATTATCAGTAATTTGTAAAAGTCACTGTACAATAGGAAGCTCCACACAGCAGGCTTCACAGTCCTTTTGACTGTCAAATCTGTTAAGGTTCCCATCACATCCTCCATACCAGAATTGAATGCATCGATTCTTCTCTTGATCATAGTACCATTTGAGTACATAAGTTCTGCAGGGCCCATCATCTTTTTTCAGGAAGCACACATCTGTGTCTGGTGAGAGTGATGAGAGAGAGAGAGAGAGAGAGAGAGAGAGAGAGAGAGAGAGAGAGAGAGAGAGATGGATAGAAAGAGAGGTTAGCAAGAATGCTTTAACAATAGGTTGTAACATTAATACTGCAGTGTTTATAGATACAGATGACTTACTATTCATGACACATGTCTTGTAGCATTCAGTTTCCGTACTAAATCGGTTGCTGTTGCCATCACAACCACCATACAAGAAGCGTAAGCATGCACCAAGTTTTTTTTCATAGTACCACCTTTGGACATATTTCCCACACACTGTGCCCCTGTCCTTATGCAGTAAACACTGGGCTAGAAGCAAAACAGTACATAAACATGCATGGTGCATGCAGGACACAGGAATCACATTACACATGCTTACATTTGCACTACTCACTAAGTGTCACGCAACTTTGCATTCTCTTTTGGTATAATGACATCAAAGTTAAACAAGTGTTAATCAAGTGTTTATCAAGTGTTGTTAATTGCTGGGATTTGTAAGCCTAGGTTTGTAGTATTCTTAGACATAACCTCAAACACTTCATGTGCACTTGCGTTACTGCTGTCATAATAGATGTTTTTGGTTTTTTTTACATGCTCAATTCCACAGTGAATGAGAATGCGCTTTACCACTTGAATCTCCACGTCCCGAGGTCAGCAGGTCCCCATTTTTACACTTCATTTGTGGCCCTCTCTGTTCAGTGTACAATATGTATTCTTCCTTCTCCTGAAATTCTTCTGTCTCTGTATTCTCAGAATAAGTGAATATTGGGAGAGGAAATCTGATGGAAAAGAAGTAATTTTAATCAATTTGGCTTTCAGTACACATGTTTTTTATTTGAAAAGCAGATGTTAATAACTGTTGTTCCATATTATCTTGCAGGACATAAGCATATACTGTAATATAAATGCTCCACCTGTCCAAAACACTAATTCCAAGCACCTAAATCAGAATTAATGATATAAATTAAATAAGCAAAATATAGAAAATATATATACAATCGAAAACATTTGAAAAATGTTTGTGTGTGCTTGACTTTTAAAAAACATGAATATGAGAAGTCATGGTAGAATTTTTTTGTAGAAAATAAAACATAAGAATGTGATGTTCACGTGCAACAATGTTTTTAATTGACACTTATTCACTGTGTGTAACACAGGGCCTTCATTGTGTCAGTATTGCCACTGTTTTTCATTTAACAATTGTTACTGGCAGTACTACTTTTCCCAGCAGGTAAAGGTGCAGTTTAGTCAGTGAATAATGCATGTTTGTTTGAGCATTATGCAAACTCCAATAAATCTTTCTATGCTATCAAACCATTTTAAACATTTGAATATACAACTTTTTTCTTTTTCTTTTTGAATAGGCATGCAAAAAACCCCAACAATTTCATTTAACAGCACAGAATCATTTAAATATTTACTGTGGCACTGGGCTAAAACACTGCACTATGTTATGTAAGCAGTGAAATGGATACCCATGACATGCTATACCACATGGGGTGTCCTATGCAGTTTGGTCTTAAAGTGAGCTATATCATCACAAAAAAAGGCATGTGAATGCAAAATGAGGATGTCTTGATGATACAGGGAAGTGAGATACCTGTGAATGGGTGGTCTCTTAGCAGCCTCAAAGACATCAGGAACATTAACTTGACCTTGCTGTTGCTGAGAATCCTCACACTGTTGTCTGAGCAATGGAGCAGGGTAGGTGTTCATTTCCCCTGTATTCATAAAATAAGAACAAATCCAACTCAACCATACATTAATACAATACTTTAGAGCACAAAACAAAAGAGGGTAAAAAAGCACTGTAAAAAAAAAAGAAGAAAAAAACCCCTAATTTCGCTTACGGCTCAGAATGTGTAGGAAAGTCCTTATGAAGCGCCGAGTGTACTCTTGTTCTCCTTGCTTTACATGGCCCAAGTGAACTATGTGCTGCTCTGTGGGAAAGCTGGCAAGCTCCTCCACCTGAGTGCTGTTAAAATGATCCCCGACTATAAGAGTGAAAAGCACCACACCCTGACACTTTGCTTTCATGGAGATAAAGTCCAGTTTTGCTCTATCAGAATATTCGGTCTCTCCTCCTACTACAAGCAGCACCATCTTGTTTTTTCGAGGCTTGGAAACAGTGAGAAGACCCTGCATGATTACAAATTCTATGGCATGACCCAGCCTGGAGTAGCCACCAGTCTGCTGTAGATTTTCGAAGATGCTCTGCTTCATCAGGTTGCGGTCTTGGAACTGCTGGAAAGTGAAGATCTGCTTGACTGGAGCCTGAGCCTCTCTGTATGATGAACTCTGCTGGTAAAGCGCCACCCGTGCCTGTCTGTCAGCTTTGCTGGGCTGACGACTCACTACAAGCTGGTCCAACACAGTGCCCAACACCTGCTTCACTCCCTCATACTGATCTGCCTGGATGCTGCGGGAACCATCCACCAGCAACGCCAGGTCCATATTTACCTGCTCTGGAATGATCATCTCACTGGGGCTGGGACAATCTCTAGCTGGATTGCAAGGATCTGAGAAAGCAGCAGATAAAATAAAACCCTGTTATTAATCCTCTCCATATGGTCTTTATGCCTGACTAAGCCTGCTTTTTTACTTTTTATTACATCACATGAAAATGTATTATTCAGATCAACATTAACTTATTTTACATATTACCAAAGCAGATGATACATCGCTGAATCTTCTCCAGTGCTGCACTCTGGGTCTCTGATCTCTCCAGAACATTAATAAAGCTTCCTGTCTCATCAGCCTTTATTACAATACAGAACAAAAGGAAAGTTGATAAAAGACTAAAAGGTGCATCACAGCAATCAACCTGATCACCATCAGGCTTCATCTGCTTCAGACATCACTTCAGACTGTTACCATTTTATATTACCTCAAAAGCACGCTGAACATTAGGAGTATCCCTAAAACCAATGACACCAAGGTTTATATCCAGAGCCTTGTATTCTAGAACAGCTGTGGTTATGGAGGTCACATCCTGGGACTGTCCACCAGAGAGGAAGATCGCCACCTTCCTGATCAGAGCACCCTGACGAATACGTTTTAAGACATTTCTACCCACAAAGCGCATGGCTGCACCAATGTTGCGTCTGTTGGATGTACGTTCCAGAGGGATGTTCTTCACAGCTTCAATCAAGTTCTTCTTATGACGATGGTCAGAAAAACGGATGAGGTACTTGGTGTTAGAACTGTAAGAGACCACAGCCACTCGTATCCCTGTGGGACAGTTGCTTTCAGTGATATCGATGCTGTCCAGCAGAGAAAGAAGAGTCGAGCGCATTCTATCAAATAATGCAGGAGTCACGTCATCAGACATGTCCAAACCAATCACCAGTTCAGTGGGGTAGACAGGGCAAGCTGCTTTATCTAGAGGTGCAGACATGCCAAAGAAGAGAGATGTGTTCATGTTTACTGATGACCTTTTAAACATTGAATCTTTATCATTCTAATTAATGGTGTGTTGCATAGCAAAAAAAATGACACCTACCTTTACAGCAGACTGTGGGAGTAAAAAATGGTAAATTAAAGTTTACAAGTATAAATTTCTAATTTAATGCAATTAAATAATAATTTTTAGGGATACAGTGAATCCAAATACACTATTATGCGTAAACTTTACCACAGTTGTCGCGTACATAGTTGATCAATTGACAAGTCTAAAACAAAATACAAAGCAATAATTATAGATGTCAGAAAGAAATCGATCAGTGACCCCTGAAAATCAAGGGGAAAAAAAAAAGGACTTACAGACATTGCTCTGGTTCCAGCTGGTCCTTTAGAGCCCTTTTAGTAAATATATATATATATATATATAAAAATATATAAGGAATACTGATCAAATAAATCATAAATTTTCAAATATAATGAATAATGTTATTAAAGCTCGCAAACCCTGTGACCAGCTGGTCCGACGTCACCAGGATTACCCGGTGCTCCCTGCCTGCCTGAATTTCCCTGTAATACATCAGGCTATCTTTGAGCAAACTGAGCAGACAGAGAAAGTATTAACTATTATTAGTTATGGATCATTAATGACAACTATTCTTACCCCTCTTCCTCTCTGGCCCTTAGGACCATTATCTCCATTTTGCCCAATATCTCCATTTTCACCCTAAGCACAAACATGTAAGATTATTATAGTATCTGGGGCTTTGTGTACACACCAGTTATCTCTAGTAACTGCAGTGTAATTTAGTAATAATAAGCTTTGTTCAAAGTGCAGAAAAATCTGGGCAGAGTGCATCTGAGGCTGTAGTAAAACCAATCAATTAAAAATTTTGGAATTCTTGAAAATGTGTTGCATAGCCTAGACATAATTTTTTTTAAAATGAATAATTATATAATTATATATATATATATATATATATATATATATATATATATATATATATATATATATATATAGGTGCACCCACCTAAAACCAGGTGAAATAATTTTCAAAATTAAAATAAAATATAAGAAGAGGACACCAAGATCTACATCTTTGTAATGACTTAATTTCCAGGTTAAGGTAAATGGTGACACAAGCTAGAAAAAAATCTGAATTTATACACTACAAAATAAACAGCTATTGATATTGATATCATTGATATTATAGCTATACTCTAATTGCCTCTTTTGATTATTAGCTGACAGTAGACTGATGTTTCTTGTCCTCTTTGTCTGAATATGACACAAGATTGAAAAATATTTTTGAATAATTTTACTGTTTTTTTGTTTGTTTTTTACCAAAATGAGTAGGAGTAGTGGTAAAACATTGCAATACACAGTATCAATAACGGATGTAAACTCTAGAATATATAATGTGGTTTACCTGAAGTCCAGAATATCCTGGAAAACCAGGATCTCCCTGTGAGCAGACAAAAATTGCAATTTAGTATTTTGTTTAAAAAGTCAAGCTGTACCACAAAGAAATCAATTACTACTAATAAAGAGTACTGTGACTATGGTGTAACCTTCTGTCCTTTAGGTCCTGATAACCCATATCCATCTGGACCGTCATTTCCCTGTTGTGGTGGTACAGCAAAGTAGGTTTAAGGAAAATGAATGAATGAATGCCTTTTATTGTCACTATACACATGTACAATGAAATTAAGAGCCACTCCTTTTTGTTTTGTGCCAACATGTACATAAAATAAACAAGAAGAATAAACAAGATAAATAAACAGATAAATAAACAAGATAAATAAACAAGATATTGGGGCGGGGGGGGGGGGACTATGAAATGCACAGTTTTGAGACACTATATACATATACTGTGAAATCAGTACATGTATGTGTTTAGAATGGTAATAGCTTTTGTGAAAAAAACTGTTCTTAAATCTATTAGTCCTTGTGTTGATGCACCTGTAACATCTCCCGGAGGGCAACAGATTGAACAGATCAGAGCCAGGGTGAGAGCTGTCCTTAATGATGGTTTTTCCTCTGCTGAGGCAACGGGAGGTGTAAATATACTTCAGGGAGGGGAGAGGGCAGCCAATGATCTTCTGTGCTGCTCTTATTACTCTCTGAAGCCTCTCCCTGTCTGCCGCGGTGCAGCTACCGTACCACACCATGATACAGTATGTCAGCAGGCTCTCGACAGACGAGCGGTAGAAGATCAGCAGCAGATTGGGGTCCAGATTGTACTTCCTGAGAACCCTCAGGAAGTGTAGCCGCGTTTGAGCCTTCTTAATAACCGCTGTGATGTTGTCTGTCCAGGAGATGTCTACAGAGAAAAGGAGACCAAGAAACCGGAAGGTGTGGACCCTCTCCACACATTCACCATTGATGAAAAGGGGGGCTAGCTCAGTGTTGTGCTTCCTGAAGTCTACAATGAGCTCCTTGGTTTTCTTAGTGTTTAGAGTCAGATTGTTCTTTGAACACCAGGCTGCCAAATTCAGGACTTCCTCTCTGTAGGCTACCTCATCTCCCTTTGAGATGAGTCCGACCACTGTGGTGTCGTCAGCAAACTTGACGATAAGATTATTATTATGGACTGGACTACAGTCGTATGTGTAGAGACAGTACAGGAGGGGGCTCAGCACACAGCCCTGTGGAGAACCTGTGCTCAACGTGCGAGTGGAGTATAGGTGTATAGGTGGGGTCCGAGTCTCAATGTCTGAGACCGGTTGGTGAGAAAGTCCTTTATCCAGGCACATGTGAGGGGGGGAGGCCAAGAGTGACCAATTTGGTGAGGAGAATGTCCGGAATGATTGTATTAAAAGCCGAACTGTAATCCACAAAAAGCATCCGGACGTAGCTCTGTTGCTGCTCTACATGTCTCAACACGAAGTGGACAGCTACGGCGATAGCATCCTCTGTGGATCTGTTTGCACGATATGCAAACTGATAAGGATCAAAGTCTGGGGGGAGGTAGTCCTTGATGTGCTGAAGAACCAATCTCTCAAAGCACTTCATGATAACTGGAGTGAGGGCCACAGGACGATAATCATTTAGGCTAGTGGTGGGCGACTTCTTTGGCACTGGAATGATTGTGGCTGATTTTAGGCAGGACGGGATGACTGCTTGGGCCAGGGAGAGATTGAAGATTCTGGTAAAGATGTGGGCAAGCTTGTGGGCACACGATCTGAGCACCTTACCAGGTACTCCGTCTGGGCCAGCAGCCTTCCTGGGGTTCACTGCCAGAAACATCCGTCTAACATCGGGGAGGGGAGGGGAGGGGATGGAGGCAGGGCTGGACTGGTACGGGAGCCAGATGAGGGTGGAGGTGAGCCTGGAGCAGATGAGTGCTGTTGTTGTGATGTTTCAAAGCAAACAAAGAAGCAATTTAGCTCTTCTGCCAGCATCGCACTCAGGTCTCCTGTTGTCGCATCACGGCCTCTGTAGTTCGTGATGTCTTGTATGCCCTGCCACACCTCCCGTTTATTTCTGCTGGACAGGTGGGACTCTATGCTCCTCTTATGGACCACCTTAGCTTCCTTAATACCACCTTTCAGGTTGGCATGAGTGGCTCTATACAGAGCTCTATTACCAGACCTGAAGGCAGCATCGCGGGCTTTGAGGAGTGTGCGGACCTGTTTGGTCATCCAAGGTTTCTGGTTTTGGAAAACCCGAATGTTTTTGTCCACAGTCACATTTCCGATACAGAACTTGATATAGTCCAGTACCGTTCCTGTTAATGTTTCTAGCTCTTGATGTTCAAATAAATCCCAGTCTGTCTGTTCAAAGCAGTCCTGTAGTTTGGAGAATGCATCGTCAGGCCAGGTGGTAACAGTCTTTATAGTGGTCTTGACACTGCGTCTGAGGGGGGTGTAGGCAGGGGAGAGCAGGAGGGAGAGATGGTCTGATTGGCCGAGGTGGGGGAGAGGTATGGCTCTATACGCATGCTTAATGTTGGAGTAAAAGAAGAAGAAGTCAGAGAGAGAGAGAGAGAGAGAGAGAGAGAGAGAGAGAGAGAGAGAGCAACATATCACCATTTGCTAAATTGTCACACTTACCGGAAGGCCCCTGGGGCCTAGTGGCCCAGCTGCTCCTTTAATTCCAGGTTCCCCTGGTTGACCCTACACAAGAACACAGACTTGTACATACAGTAGATAGACAAAAAAACTATATAGAAACTATATGTGATGTTGAATAATATATGGGAAGTTGTGTAAAAATACCTTTTGTCCCCTGGGTCCTACACTTCCTTTAGATCCTATGAGTCCTTGTTCACCAGGTGGACCCTAGTGGAAAGCGATCACCCTTATTAAAAACAAACAGCTTTAAACACATCAATTTATTGCAGCGGACTGAGACTTGATCTGGAAGCATACCTGTGGTCCTGGAAAACCAGGTATTCCTTTCTGTCCTGGAACACCAGAAGGGCCCATTGTCCCCTGGTCAAGAACAGAAAGAAAAATCCATCAAAGAATTAATGCAAATTGTCATAGATGCTGGAAATGTTTATTTTGGAAATAAACGTCTGCTGAAGAAACTAGCAGGTTTTGGATTTAAATGGCAGGTGTATTGATAAGTGTCACTAACCTTACAGACTTTCTCCATCTACACTACAATGGATTTATACTCTGTCTCTAGTTTCTACTTTCCTTCCCCTCAGCAGTCATTAGCATGTTTTTGGAAAATGCCCTAACTGTAAGCTAGTGATATAACAATCAGTCACTGGGCTTTCATCAGCAGGAGCAACCACTGTGTTCACCTGAATAAATGTAATATCTATCCTTGATAAACATTAGCTTAATTACATTAGTAGCCTTGCAGAACACTGGTCTAGTGAGGAACCTTCTCAGAAATTCAATTTAAATGTTATCTAAAGTAACAAAGTGTAGTGGGGTGTGTGTCGTGGTTGGAACATCATCCTTATTAACTACGTGGCCAATCGCTCCCTACCACTGTATATAAGTGGTTGTTTATGCCTCCCAGAATGCGTCATGGTCGAAAACCCGCCCCTTCCTTTCGTTGCTAAGGACTACAGAGGTATGTGTTTTTAGCTTTGTTGCTTAGCTGTTGGATGCTAGCGCTGTCCATTTACCATGCAATTTACTTGTTTAGCGTGAAGTTGGGCTACCGAGACTGTGTGCATGTGTGATGTGCTGCTCACTCACAGTGTGGTGTGCCGTCAAGGCTCCCAACCGTGTAGCATGGTAGTTTAACGTAAATCGAGCTAAATGATTTTGCATGCTTTCCAAATTGAGGTTGTAACACCTGTTTGTTCTTAGGGTTCTCGATTTTGCATAAATTAAGGTGGGCTGAGTGAGATGTGGTCGTTTCGGTATAGCTCCTCCCCCTCACTCACAGAGCCACGTTGCTGTTTGTTTGGTTTTGCTTTGGGGCTGCTTGATTTTGGTCTTTGATTTGGTTTTATTTTGCTTTGTGTTGGTTATTGTCACTGAGATCATCTTTCTTTAATTCAACTGTGTTGTAACGCTCTTTATCAATTATATTGATACTGCTATGTGGTAGTAAGGTTTTTTTTTGTGACGGTAAGTTTGTCTTTGTTTTATTCCTTTGTTTGTCTGCTTTGAGCATATTGTAATTGACTGTGTTTTTGTTTTCTCCTTGTAGGAGCTGAGTGCTTCCTGACGCTGGGGGGTTCTTTGCTGCACCGTAGGCTTTACTTAATTAAGTAATTTTGTGGGTATGATTCTGATTAGTGGGGTGCTTTTCCCTTTTGTACAGCTGGTGCTGTCATACTAGCCTGCCCTTCATTCAGGAAGCCGCAGTCCACCTATGATTATTGTTAATTTCTTCTTCTGACTGTGTTTTTATTTGACCAGTGCCTGACTGTGTTGGTTTTTTTTTTTTTTTTTTTAAAAATAATTCTTGACCAGTCTTTTTAATTTAAAAATAATGTAGATTTGTATGGAAACCCATGCCTCTTGCCTGTTCTAAGTGAAACGTATTTGTGTCTTTTTTTTTGGGGGGGGGGTTATTTTCCCCATTTTCTCGGGGTGATGTAGTTGTTGTGAAAACGAGCTACATTGCTACAAAAGCAACCTCTGTCATGTCCATGCCGGAATCAGCGTCTAAATACTTTCCAGAACTCAAACTCAGAACTTGTTTGTAGGTCATGGAGAATTACAACACCCAGACCTTCTCACTTTCACACTCCTCCTGATTACTGATTACACACACATCTGGACTCTACTGGACCTTCACCACCACACACAGTATATAAGGACACACAGTATATAAGGACTCAGTATTCACATTCATTGCCAAGTATACAAGCTGTGTCTCTTTATAGCATCTGTTACCAAGTTGTTTTGATGCATTGTTTGCTTCTCTGGTTTTGACCTATTTCTGCTGTTCACATTTTTGATCTTGCCCTTGTTTGTGCATCGCCTGACAGTTGCCTGTTGTTTGACCACGTTTTTGGATTATGCCCTTGTCCTGGTTGCTAAGATTAATAAAACGGTTGAGTATCTGCACTTGTGTCCTCAACTGAACTCTGACAATCTCATGAAGCTGAATCTGTCAAGTATTCTGAATTATGATCTTAAGCTGAAGCACAGTTTGAAAAAAGGACATAAACTAACAAGGACATCAGAATTCAACACACAAGAAACCCACAGCAGTCTTTTTTTTTTTTTTTCTTTTTTTTTTTTTAAATAGAAAAGAAGATGCACCTGTGACCCTGGAGGTCCAGGAGCGCCAACTGATCCCAGTTCTCCCAGAGGTCCATTGATACCCTAACGAAAGGAAGAAAACAGCCCAAAGAAAACGGAAATTCTTCATTTCAAATCTGGTGTTATATTTATCAGGTGATTCATACTCTGTGGTTTGGTCTCATTTTGTGATTAGTACTAAGCAAGACATACTGTTGGGCCTGCAGAGCCTCTTCTTCCCTTTTGACCCTGTGAAAGTTAATTTAAAAAAACAAACAAACAAAAAAAAAACAAACCTAAAGGTTACTCATGAAACACTTTACAACATGTGTATTGTAAAGCCTTGAGGATACCTACAGGACTGCCAGTATCTCCAGGTATGCCTGGGCTTCCATCTAGCCCTGGTTCACCCTGTGATTGAAGCAGAGAGAGGGAGAGATTTATCTTGCAATGACTAGCATTGTGGTGCTCACTGCACTGAAGAAATCCACTGAATGGATATAAATTTAATTTAAATGTATTATCTTAACAGTCATTGACACAACCATGTATATATTACATATAGTGGCTTTAAACAGTGATAGTTCTTATTGGCCTTTATAGTTAGGGAACTGAAAGCCACAAAAAATAGTTATTAGAGGAAAACAGACATACCGGTAGGCCTGGGTTTCCAATCTCACCCTTAGGACCACGGATATTGCTGTGAATGCCTGACTCACCCTTTACAGAAGAGAAGAAGATGACAGAAAATTATTTGTATTAAAATATATACTGTCAAGCTTAAAGGTCATGCCTGGGTATGTTATTTGTCTGGAAAAACCCTTCATGGTCATATATTTACATTTTTGACTTTATATAATTCTGAGAAGGTTTTCATGAGCTGAAAAATGTTTTTTTTTGCATCTTTTGAACTTGATGTAGAGCAAAGATGCCTTCAAAATGATGTATGTGTGTGTGTGTGTGTGTGTGTGTGTGTGTGTATGTATATATGTATATGTGTGTGCGTATGTATAGGGAAAGAGAGAGAGCTAGAAAGACACTTGGCTTCAGTTAAAAGAGGATATGTTCTTTTTAATTTGTCCATGAAAAAGTACTGATAAATACTGATAAATAACTGTGTAATAACATAACACATAACACTGTGTACAATGTATAGCATACATTGTAAAAAAAACAAACACAGTATAAATATAGCTAAATTAAAAATAAAACTTTTTAAAACCAGTAACTTTAAAAAATAATGGAAATAAAATAACTACATAAATAGCAATGGAACAGTTCAAACAGCCACCAATGATGGCAAACCATCCAAAGAACGCATCTTACTCCCACATCTCCATGCCACATCCACCAAATATGCTGACCAAAAAGCTTCTTCAGATTTTGAGCTTAGGCCACTTGTGCGTCCAGCTCCTTTGTATAGCCTCATCATGCTAATGCAACAGTCCTCACCCATCTCAAATTGCAAAAGATCTGCCAATGCTTCTCTGATATATGTTCTTGCTCTGATATCAGCCCCCATTCTGACCATGATATTGGCTCTTCACCTGACTCACACACTGGCCCTGGCCCACATCCTGGCCCTAGTCTTCTCTCATACACTGACCATGGCCCTATTCACAATTCAAACATGGAGTATGGTCCTAAGCCTGGTCCTAGCCTGGATGTACTTTGTACGCAGTATTGTTAATGCACACTGTACGTCATTTATCAGTATGTATACCTTTTCACTGTCAAATAATAATAATAAAAAAACATTTAATGTCCCCTTTTACAGTTTTTATTATTGCTTACACACTCGGATAAAAAATAACACACATTTAGTGAAACCTGACACTCAAGGAGCAAAACCTCAGCCCAGATCTGCACAACTATAAGCACATTCTCAGCCTCACACTTTTTGCAAAACACTACACAGTGTTTTGCAAAACACTAAAAACACTTCTCTACATTAGACACAGAAACCTAACATGATGTCACGTCATTGCCATTTCAAGGCACTGCTTGCCAATATACCACTCCTCTTAACCTTGACCATCAGGTGTACAGACACTTAACTGTTAACAATCAGGTGTTCGCACTACAAAAAGGCAACAGGTGAGTTTACCTGTCTTCAACAAAAATGGGTGATTCCTAATTTTTTTTAAATCATGCTTTTTTTTTGTCTCCACAAATGTTTTCAAAATCATGATTAAGCAATAGTAAAAAACTGTAACCTAAGCCCAGTATATATTAGAAGTAATGTCCAGTAATAATAATAATAATAATAATAACATAAAAATTACTACTATTACTACTATTACTGCTACTACTACTATTACTACTACTAATAATAATAATAATAATTGCATGAATATTTACATCTGGTGCATTTCATAGGTAGAATAAGACTAGATTTAGATTTAGAAAATGTAATGTAAAGGAATACCAATGTATTATATTTTAAAAAGGCATCACAATTATTACAACATGACAATGTTTTTGAGTTTATAATGTAATAAATTTCTCATAATTTGAGATTACATTATGAGCTCAAGATTGTGAACATTATATTACATTAATAATGTAACATTTATAAAATTATGTGCAGCCATTATATTATTATTTGTTATTACATTATGCGTTTCTACAAGCTGTTTTTGACTATTTTTGGCCATCCTGAATAAATATAGTGGTATCCTAAATAAATATAGTAAACTGATAGGCTGTTAACTATAATGATGTTATTTAATGATATTTAAGTAGGACGTAGATTGGTGGTTTTTAGTTCATGTTCATTTACCATGACAGAATTATCAGTCATTTCTTCATCAGGGGAATGTCACAAATCGTGACGGAGCAGAGATAAGGCGGATGCAAGTACAGGATGAACAGTGTTTATTTAGAAGACAGACAGGCAGACAAATCCAAAACGTGATCCAAGACGTCATTCATAAACAGGCAAGAGGTCAGGCGATTGGCAAACAGGTATACACGGGGCTAGGCAGGAATCTAGGTCGATAACCAAAACAAGAAACAAACTATGACGACTAACTGGAAGCGGATATACTTCACTTCACTTCACTTCACTTCACTTCACTTCACTTCACTTCACTTCACTTCACTTCACTTCACTTCACTTCACTTCACTTCACTTCACTTCACTTCACTTCACTTCACTTCACTTCACTTCACTTCCTACTTAATCCTCCGCGTTGTGTGCTGGGAAGCGCGCGGTATATATGCGGACATGATTACCCTCGCAACTGCTAACAGCTGAGGGTAATCCGGACACACGTGACTTCCCAGCCAATGACGGAACAGGGAGGAGACATGACAGACATAAACAAAACCCACGTGTCCCGATGTCCCTACGGTCAACAGCGGAAAAGCAGGTGCTCGCGCATTCGCGCTTCGAGCACGCAGCTTCAAGGGGGAATCGTGACAGGGAAAAATAATCTCTTTTACCATGTTTTTGTGTTCTGTTGTTTTAATGGAGCGTTCCTACACAAAATGTTTAAAGCCTGGCAGATCTGAAACTATAAACTTGTCCCATGTGTCCATGTGCACTTCCTTCACACCCCACTAGGGAAGAGAGTCCCACAGTTTGAATACCTTTGATTTATAACCAAATCTACTGATCGATAAACAACATTACTGATCAATTTTAAACAATTATAAGTTTACAGTAGGACATGATTATCAATTTGATTATTTTCATCATCCACATCAGTTTGTGTCTACTGTTTGACTGAGGGAGGCTCAGTGTTATTTCTTCAGTCGACTGATCTTTGTACACTCACATATTGGTAGGAAATGATCAGTGATTAATTTCAGTCAGTTTTGTTCTGTAAGTCTACAGTTCTTGTACATGTCTTTTATTATGCCATTTAAACATTTTAAAACTCTGTAGGCTCACTGAACTATCATTTATCTGAACAGAATGTGTAAGTTTTAATGACGATATGAAAGTAGGAGCATTATGGACATTTTGACAGCCGTAATCTGAGCACAAACTATAGTAGATTAATTCCATTTCACTATGGCATATAGGCCTCCAGAAACCTGATTAAACTGATCAACTCAGTCTCTTGGCAGGCTGGTTGTTTTTACAGCTGTGTTTGTTAAACTGGCTCTATGCGTGGTCTTTGCAGGAAGGTTAGAAATGAACTGAAATTTTAAAAAATCTTCATTATTTTGTTAAAATACATCTATGTGTTTTCTTAAAGTAGATACTTCAAAGTATATTATTAACAGAAAACTTTGTTCCGTACCTTTTTAAATTTTGCATTAATTTATTTATTTGGGCTGGTTTATAGAATGTACCCAAAGCTAAATTCCCACTGCTCAAAAAACAAAATAAAACAATTTTTAAAAATGGTTTTAATGGTTATAATGGGAATTGTATTGGTTTAATGGAATCTGTAATAATCTCTGTGGGTCTCTACTGGTAATTTGTTCGTGGTATGTTAGTGGATACCATTAAGAACCAATAATGGTAATGATTAGCTGATGGATTGTAATGGCATTTGTAGTGGAAACCATTTCTGTGATGGTTTCTATTGTTTTTGACACATACACCCACACACCCACACACACACACACACGTTTTAACATGGCACAGCCATTAGTGTTAGATGAAACTAGTATTTCTATTAACGCACAAATCTAAAATTGATAGCGGACACTTAAACTGAAAACTATTTTGGTAAAAGACCCTGACACATCAAGGGTCAATACTGAATAATACTTGAAATATTTTATGATGAGTGCTCCAGAAATATCAAATAACCCTTTACATAGGGTTACACAGTTCACCACACAGGTTTTCTATGGGGTTCAAGTCAGGGGACTGGGATGGCCATGACAGGACCTTGATTTTGTGGTCAGTAAACCATTTTTGTGTTGATTTTGATGAATGTGCTTTGGATCATTGCCCTGCTGGAAGATCCAACCATGCCCCATTTTAAGCTTTCTGGCAGAGGCAGTCAGGTTTTCATTTAACATCTGCGGATATTTGATAGAGTCCATGATGCCATGTATCCTAACAAATTGTCCAGATCCTCTTGCAGAAAAACAGCCCCAAAACATTAAAGATCCACCACCATAATTAACCATGGGCATGAGGTACTTTTCCATATGACTACCTCTCTGTGTGCGCCAAAACCACCTCTGGTGTTTATTGCCAAAAAGATCTATTTTGGTTTCATCTGACCATAGAACCCAATCCCATTTGAAGATCCAGTAGTGACTGGCAAACTGAAGACACTTGAGTTTGTTTTTGGATGAGGTTTTCTTGAAACCCTTCCAAACAACTTGTAGTGATGTAGGTGACTTCGGATTGTAGTTTTGGAGACTTTCTGACCCCAAGGCGCAACTAACTTCTGCAATTCTCCAGCTGTGGTCCTTTGAGATTTTTTGGCCACTCAAACCATCCTCTTCACAGTACATTGAGACAATATAGACACACATCCAATTCCAGGTTGATTCATAAAATTTCCAGTTGACTGAAACTTCTTAATTATTGCCCTGATGGTGGAAATGGGCATTATCAATGCTTGTGCTATTTTCTTATAGCCACTTCCCATTTTGTGAAGCTCAACAGCCTTTTGCCGCACATCATAACTATATTCCTTACTCTAACCCATTGCTATGAATGACTAAGGGAATTTGGCCTATGTGTTACCTCATATTTATACCCCAGAAAGTCATGGTTGAACAATTTCCAGTTCCTAGTCACCCAGGTCTACTAAAAATATTAAATATCAATGGCAATATACTTCAAATATATTTTCCTCATATGAATTCATAGGGGTGCCAATAATTGTGGCACACATATATTTATGAAATATATATATATATATATATATATATATATATATATATATATATATATATATATATATATATATTTTTTTTTTAAACCAGTGATTTGTTTGCAATTGTTTGATATCCATGAAAGCAGAGTATTTTTGTGAGTATTTTGTGATGTTTTTTAACAAAATATGAAAAGGTTAAACAATAAAGATAATTTCTCACAGCCTTCTTTGCTCATATTTACCGAATATTGTTTGCTGTTATTAGTGTAGGGCACTGTAGGATTAAGATATATAAGAAAACATGACACACAGTATAAGGAAATGTTTATATGCTTCTAGTTCACTTGTAAATCAAACTATATTAAAGTTAGAAAATGTACTGATAGACTGCACTAATAGTGATTAATATAAATAAAGATAAATAATAGACAATGTTATATATTTGCAAAGAAAGGAGCACTTCATTTTTCACTAGTGCAGAATTACTAGGGTCTCTCTGAATTTAGTGGCTTACACTGTGACTTAGAGGACATCTTAATCCCCTCTTTGCAGTATGCTTTTGTAAGATAAAAAATTCCTTTTCTTATTTTGTAAAATAAGAAATAATGATCATAATAATAATGATGATGATGACGATGATGATAATAATAAAAACTCACCGGATCACCTCTCAGTCCTTTTTGTCCTTGAATACCTGGAATTCCTCGGACACCCTTCTTGCCCTTTAGCAGAATATATATCTTTAGTAGCCTAAACTTCCAAAACTAGACTAAACTAAACTAGACTTCCAAGCAGATTAAATAAACTATTCTCAAGTATTTTACCTAAAATTTAACATATTAAAGAGAGCAGAGCAGTGGATAAGAACTGTATATAATATATTAGATACATTAGAATTCTAATATCCAACAGTGAAAAATATTGAGCAAAATCATTACTGCGCTGCCTAGATCTCCTGGCTCTCCTGGGTATCCTGCTAATCCAGTAACACCCTAAAGAAAGAAGAGACAGAATATCTGTATCTCACAAATATTGTAAAGATATGTCATGCAAAATAATATACTACCCAATTGTCTAATGTTTAATAAGAAATGTTGTGTTACATTACATGTTCTCCATTTACTCCATCCAAACCATGTTCTCCATCTTCACCCTATCAAATATACCAGAAAATATGCGATAATATTCTGCTTCCTTGCTATGCAAGTACAACAAACTACTGTACGTAATGAAATCCAAACAGAATACAAATAAAGATGTGTATTCATTTACATATGTTTTACTTTGTCTGATTTCATCCAGTAAATCTCATTAAGCCTACATCAATATTCCTTTGGAAAATATGCCATAATATCAGCATGAATTTCTCATTCCAAGATACCAAGATCTCTCATTCCTGGTGAGCAGTGTTCAAAATCAGTGATGTGATACATCAGGGAGAAACTATCCCCCCATCATTATTATTCTTGTGATAGTGGACTTGCTGTCTACATTTGAGGTTTCAAGTTAAAAACTGTCAGAATGTAAAGAAACCCCCATTTCAATTTTCTCTTCAAATCCCTTCATGTTACATTTTAGATGGTCAAAATTACTTTTTAAAATATAGAAATCTGTATTTACATTGCACAGTAGCACAGGTAGATCCATGAGATCTGACATGAAACATTTTAATGGTTTGATGTGTAAACATAAATATGTCTGATGATTATGACATAAGTGGCATATTTCAGTACTTACTGTATCTCCCCTGTAGCCTCTACTACCCTGTGGAGAATTTTAAGGCAAGAATTTTGTAGGTAAAAAGAAGATATGAGCTTGTTTTAATTGCAATATGTAGTATGTACTGAGATTAACTACTGCTACCTTTAGACCTCTTTTCCCTTGGCAACCTGGATATCCTTGGGTTCCATTCAGACCTGGTGGCCCCCTCTCTCCCTGCAATACCACAATGAATTCAGTGTGGAAAATAAATAAATAGGATGCCTGCTTTGGGACACATTTTAAGTCATATGAACTGTGGCTCAAGCTATAGAACTGCTGTGAGTTTGAAATTTTCCGAAGATACATGTTAAACGATGGATCAATAATAGAGTCGTACAATTCCTCCTTCTTCTCCTGGAAATCCATGATGTCCATTCCTTCCAGGAAAGCCCTGTTAAGAAATAATAGACATGCAATTTAATGAAAGGTCATAATGCTTTGAAATGGTTACAATGCTTTGTACAGATTGTATCAAACAGTACATGATATATATGATATAATGTGATACCTTTGTCCCTGGAGGTCCTCGAGGTCCTCGCATCCCTTCATGACCAGAACATTTACACATCACATTACAGCACTCTCGTGAGGCAACAGTATCCTAGACAGTTACCAAAAGAAGAGAAATGGGCATATATATCCCCTTTATACACAAAGTAATTCTTTACATTATCTATTTTTTTTGCTTACTGCAAATCTGCTTAAATCTAACATTCAGTACATTGAATTTTATATCCTCCCAGCAAAGCAGTGGACTGTGTACTCACAGGAAGTTGTCCATTTATTGATGCGGTTTCATGACAGGTATGGGTTACCTCAGAGTTGAATCGAGTTACTTTGTAATATAATTGTTATAATAAGACATTAAGATATATTCTTTACCATGTGTTGTGGTGGAGTTATAAAATCCTTTTATTTGTATGTATGCTTTCTTGGCAAGAATTTTAATAATACATAAAATAAACCAAAATAAGCCTTTAATACATGAGAGCACTGCTTGATTCAATAGGTTTTGCTTTTGATATTAAGCTGATATTGTCAATATGAAAGCTAATCTTGATTCTGATTTGCACCTCAGCATTTAATATTGGATAGATATATTCACTCACAATCTGCTTCTGCAGAGCACTGGCCACATTTTGCATGCCAATCATAAGAGGCTCATTGGAGCCAAATCCTCGTCCAAATTCCAGCTTCTGTAGGTCTTTGGTGCTTTTGACTCCTTCCAGTGCTACTGTCATCAGTGCATGGACGCCTGTCATACAAATACAATAAGTAAAAGAACACTAGGGACACTGAGTACCACACTCAAAAGATCTAAATAATGTCCCCTTACCACTTTTCATGAGATTCTCTGAGGCAACCATGAGGCCATCAAAAGACACATCCAGGCCATCAGTGAAAATGATCACTACCTGAGCACATCAGCCAGTGAAGTTGAAGCATTTGGGTTTTTAAATCAATTTAAGGACGTAGCTCAAAATTAAAACATCAGTAATGCTACTATTTTTACACTTTGAAAGAACAAGATTGGTATGTAAGGTTTTCCAAATATCTCTCAACATGAAAGACTACAGAGTACTCAGTTTACATAATTAGACTAATGCTTCTCACCTTTATACCTGCTCCAGAGGCAGCAAACTTATCCTGAAAAGAGCGCAGAAGCTGGGTGTTAAAGGCCAGATCTTGAGTCTTATTATATCCCATCACTTTCTTCACTGTCCCTTCATTGTATTGCTCAAAGCTAATGTCATGCAGTATCTTGCCATCGCTAGAAACCAAACGGAACCCAATGTTGGTTTGCAGAACAGGCTGCTGGGGTAGGCAGCATAAGTTGTGCAGAGTGGAGATGTATCTGATAATCTCAGGCAAGTAGGCCTGCAGCTTATATTGGCCACTAAATAGTGACTTTGAGGTACCATGGGAGATATCAAATCCAATACCAATATCTACAGTGCAACCTGTAAAAAGAAGCAAATACTGTGTTAATTGAAGGCTGTATGTGTTTGATGTCAAAAGCTTATATGAAGTTTCATCACGTAATCAACAAATATGAGTCTTAATGATATTCAAATGCCACCACCTTTATATTCAGTTATATTAACAATGTTTGCCTTCTGTACTCACCCTCTTTTTGCTTTTGTGGTTGACTACAAATGCTATTGATCACCTCCTGTGTTGTTCTATTTAATTTGAGGTGGTCAAAATTGTCCACAAAAAACACCCTGTCAGGTGACCCAGCAATGTAGTTGAGTTGTGGGACTGAGATGTCACCTATTCCAATCACAAACATCTCAATCCCCCTGCCTCTCAATTTATCAGCTGCATCACTGACGTCATCATTTGATTCTCCATCAGTGATCAACAACAGGTTCTGTGAAATTCCATCCTGAATGCGGCTCCCTTTACTGCTGTGGAAGAACTCTTGAACTTGATTCAAAGCAGCTCCAATGTTTGTTCCATCTTTCATTTGCATGATGGTCTGAATGGCCCTCTTCACATCCCCTTCATCATCATATGCATTTAAGTAAAATTCCTTTCTGTAGTTTGAACTAAACTGAGCAACACCAACTCTAAAGAGGTCTTGTTTGATGCGAAGATTGTCAATGAGGCTAAGCATAAAATTGATCATGGTCTTCCAAGCCATCTGTTTAATACTTTCAGACCCGTCAATCAAAATGACCAAATCAGCTGCCTCTTTCTGACACTCTGAAAAACAGTGAAGTCAGACTTAATTCAGATGTTATTTAATGTGTTACTGGAATTTGGTACTCTATATGACAAATCATGCATATGGTACTCTGTATTATATATATATTCTGGTTGTTTTCAAACATTTGAAATTATTCAGACTTGAGTAGCAGCATCTAGCAACAGCTGCTGCTTAAATATGTGTGCTATTTTGTTTCAGTTAACCTTACACAGTTAAAATAGAAACTTAAAACTTAAAGTCTTATTTTTCAGTGCTGATATGGTAATATTATGCAATTACCTGGTTTTGTGTTGTTGCAGATTACACTGGAAATGTTTTGTTGCAGGGCCTTTAATGCTTCAAAGTCATCAACCAGGAAAACCTTGTTTTTGTCTTTTGTTATGGTTTCTAACTCGCTTGTTTTTGCATTGGCCACTCCAATGCCATAAACATTAACTCCATATTTTTGAAGCTTATTAGCAGCTTCGGGTAAATCATATGAGTCTGTGGCCTCACCGTCCGTGATGACAAACAGCATCTGTGGGACACCTTTTGCACCTCTCCCACCATTGGCTCCACTAAAGTAGTCCAGTGAGTAAAGTAGTGCCTTGGCTGTGTATGTGTTCCCACCAAGATGCTTTAGATTACTTATAGCATCCCGCACTTCTCGTTTACTATAGTACTGATTAAGAGGAAATTTGGTCTGAGGGGTGTCTGAGTAAAGAATAGTACCAAAACGGACACTGTCTTTTCCAACCTGTGTAGTGTTCACCACTGAGTTCATGAAAAACTTCATACTGTTAAAGCCATCATGGGTAATGCTGCTGGAATCATCCACTAAGAAGACAACATCTGCTACCTGTGATTTCTGGCAATCTAAAAAAAAAAAGAACCATGCAAAATCAGGACAAAATTTATAAGTAGAACATTTAAATAAATCTGTCATCTGTCAAACTGACTAGATATCATTTCTCTTACCATACTATAACATGTGGTTATTATACTGTATATAGCTATTTATTATATTCAGTATACCTATATATGAACAAGAAAGAAAGATAAAATATATCATGGTTTACAAGGAATATAAATGTCAGAGCTCTACTCTTGTCCGTAGAACAATAAACAGAACCAAATATCACATGCTCCCAGTTCTAAAAATTGTGCTGTTTTGCTGTGTCTGTGACTAACAGGCCATTGTCAGTCTTTTATCTCTACTGTTTCCTTTTAAGGCTGTATGATGACTAAACAAACATTGCTTTTATTTTACCATGGCCTATACACAGATCAGCCATAGCATTTAAACTAGTGAAAGGTGAAGTGAATAACATTGATTATTTCATTACAATGGCACCAGCCAGTGGGTGGGATATATTAGGCAGCAAGTCAGCTCTTGAAGTTCATGTGTTGGAAGCAAGAAAAATGGGCACTCCTAAGGATCTGATCGACTTTTATCAACTTGAAGGGAGAAAATTGTGATGACTAGATGACTGTGTCAGATCATCTACAAAATGGAAGGTCATGTGGGGTATTTCCAGTATGCAGTGGTTAGTACCTGCAAAAAGTGTCCAAAGAAAGACAAATGGTGAATTAACAACAGAGTTATTGGCGCCCAAGGCTCATTGATGTGCATGGGGAGCGAAGGCTAGCCTGTCTGGTCTAATTCCACAGAAGAGCTAACGTAGCACAAATTGCTGTAAAAGTTAATGCTGGCTATGATAGAAAGGTGTCAGAACACACCCCTGACCCCTGTCCACTGCCAAAAGAGCCTACAATGGGACGTGAGCATCAGAACTGGACCATGGAGCAATGGAAGAAGGTGGCCTGGTCTGATGAATCACAATTTTTTTTATATCATGTGGACAGCTGGGTGCATGTACACAGCTTACCTGGGAAGCTGGCAGAGAAAGTGTGATGCTCTGGGCAATGTTCTGCTGGGAACCTTGGGCTCTGGCATTCATGTTGATGTTACTTTGACACATACCACCTACCTAAACACTGTTGCAGACCAAGTACACACCTTCATGGCAACAGTATTCCCTAATGGCAGTGGCGTCTTTCAGCAGGATAATGCACCCTGCCACACTGCAAAAATTGTTCAGCAATGGTTTGAGGAACAAAGAGTTCAGATACCAAAGAACACCTTTAGAGGTCTTGTGGAGTCTGTGCTTCGATGGGCCAGAGCTGTTCTGGTGGGACCTACACAACATTAGGCAACGGGGACCAACTCAATATTAGGCAGGTGGTTTTAACGTTATAGCTGATCAGTGTATGTTCTCCCCATAGGCAACTAAAATATATCCACACTCTCAGAAAAATGTTCCATCTAGAACCCTATTTCAGTTTGTTCCTATTCCCGTAGGTTCTATGCAGTATCACTTTTAGAAAGCTAGACTTGTTAAGTGTCATATATCAAGGAGGTAACAGTGGACTACAGTTACCATCAGCCACTGCACTGCACTACATGTCACATGACCACCTGCACCTAATTCACGTTTATGTTAATGAGCACACTTATATATAGCCATTGTCTGCACTGTTTCTCTATCTTTCGTTTGTCTTAGACTTCTGTGTTCTATGTTACCATGTTTCTTGATCTTGTTAGTTTATGTTTAGTTTTGCCACAGTATTATGTCAAGTTGTCTTAGTGTCTTTGTTTTGTTGTTCATTTAATAAACTATTTTGAAATTGCTTCCGAACTCCAACCTTGAAACGTGACTAAGAATCTAAAGAGCTACTGAGAAACCCTTCTTCCTAAAAAGTAAAATTCAATTTGGTTTGTTAATTAGTTAGTTACACAAATTAAATAAAAGTTGTGAAAGAATGTTCATTGTGTGTCACAAGTGTGTACCAAAATTGCTGTTTACTTTCACTTTTACTGAAATTATATAAAAAATTAAAAAATTATATTTGTATGGCTCACCATCAACAGAAGTGCAGATCTTAAGTAAGATATCTTTATGTAGGAAGTCCAGTGAATCAAAATCTCTTTCCAGATAAACATTGTCCTGAGTTCCGCTGATCTCTCGCAGTTGTGTGCTGTTAGCATTAAGTACTCCTATGGAGTATATTGTAATGCCCTTGTTTCTGAGGGCTTGTGCAGGCTCAGCAACGGCATCCTGAGATTCACCATCCGTGATCACAATAAGGATCTGTGGAGTGCCGGGACGACCCCCTTCTGGTGGATCAAAGTACTCTGATAAAGTACTCAGTGCAGCCCCAGTCATAGTGCCACCGCCCAGCTGCTGCATTTTATTTATCTCCTGCTGTATCTGGAGCTTGTCAGAAAATTCTTTTAGGGGAAATTCAGCATTTGAGTCTGAGCTGAACTGCACTACTCCGACCCGTACACTATCCTTGCCAATTACAGACTTAGAAATTATGGTATTCATGAATTTCTTCATCTTTGAGAAGTCCTCAGGGTCAATGCTCCCTGAACCATCAACCAAAAAGATGATATCTGCCAACATGTCCTTGCAGGCTATGAAATAGAGAAATACTTGATAGTCAATATAATCCAGAAAGGCAATTTTTTTTTAATTAACATTCTAAATAAAACAATATATATTGTATATTTATGCATTTATTGAAAGGCTGAAATGTTTTTGAAAAAATTATGATTAAATGCACATTTGACACCCTTACCCTCATCTGAACAAATATCAGTAACGATTTCATTCTTGAGGGGTTTCAGTGCATCAAAGTTGGTGACAAAGTACATCCTCTTTGGGTCAGCTGCTATCTCAAGGAGCTCCTGCTCATTTGCATCTTTCACTCCAATGGCATAAATGGTCACCCCCTGTGCTCTCAGCTGTGCTGCTGGCTCTTTCACTTCATCCTGGGACTTTCCATCAGTAATGACAATGAGAATCTCTTGAACCTTAGTGCCACGAGTCTTTTCAGCCTCCTTAAAGAGTGGGCTCATGAAAGTCAAAGCCTGTCCTGTCTGTGTGCCTCCACCTATCTGCAGAATGCTGTCCACAGCTCTTTCAAGAGAGGCTCTGTCATTATACTCATTCAGTCTAAACTCTAGTGTTGGGTTACTTGCAAATTTCACCACACCCACACGGACCTGTTTTGGTCCAATAATAAACATGAGCAGAAACTCAAGAATGAACTTTTTCATGTCCTGAAAGTCTGATGGATAAATACTCCCAGAATGGTCAATTAGGAAATAGATGTCTGCTTCTTCTGTCTGGATACATCCTAAAATTGCAATTCAAAATGAATCCCAGCAGCTAAGCTTAACTCTTGTGATAATACTGCAATCCATTGTACTTGTAACACAACCTGACCTCTGACATGCAGAAGTGATTGATTCCAGATTTCACCTTACATCATTTTCTACTTCATAAAACATGAATTTATATATTGCTTTTGAGTTGTGAAAACGTGTTTTAACATCTTTCTAAGATTTGTGCCATAATTCCATTGTTTTCAGCCCAATTTTACTAATGTGACCATTGTGACAGAGACTAGCCATGAGTGACCTTGCTCTGGGCATCCATATTTTTCTGAGCTGAAGCACTGAAATTTGTTTGGATTAGAACCAAGGAAAATTGACTTGACACTTTCTGAGTTCTGAGTACAGTGGATTGCAAATTAGCTAAACTGTTATGATTTATCAGAGTGAAGGTACAATGTCTTACCTTGCTTTAAAGTGTATCTAACAGACTTGTCAACCGTTGAACGGACAACATTGTTACACAGAGTCTTCCTCAGTATTTTTTCCATTGTATTAAGCTTAGCAAAGCTCTCCACACTGAACACAAACCTATTGGAAGGATAAGATGCAATTTCTTTCAGCTGTTCCACATTATCTTTCGTAACTCCCAAGGCATAGACCTGGACTCCACTGCGCCTTAGCTGCATAGCCTGATATGTCACATTATCCAATGAGTCCCCCTCTGTTATGACCACAGCAATCTGCTGCACTCCTAAGGCATGTCGGCTGCCTGTTTCCTTGGTGAAGAGTTTCTCTCTTGCAAACTTAAGGGCCTTGCTAGTACTAGATTTCCCACCCCTAAAGGGCAAAAGTTTAATGTACTGCAGGATATCTTCTTTGTCATCAAAAGTGTTTAGGTAGAATTCATCTGTGGGTGTGTCACTGTACAGCACCATTCCCACCCGCACGCTGTCTGAGCCATCAATCTGCAATCCATTAATCATGCGGTGGAGAAAGTCACGGACCAGCCTGAAGTTTGAAACAGTGATGCTGTCCGACACATCCACAATAAACACTATATCAGCCAATGGAGCTGACTTGCAGTCTGTGATGCAAAAAGAGCAACACACACACACACACACACACACATACATATTTGTATATATATATATATATATATATATATATATATATATATATATATATATATATATATATATATGGTCAGTTACCAAACAGAGGTATAGACTTCCTACTTCCTGTTCTTTCCAAACACAGGGTCACAGCAAAATCCTTAGTGTGGAATTGACTTGCTGCATTTATTTATGTTTATACAACAGCTAGTTCTGAATGAATTAATTTGATTGGGAGAAGTGGCATTCCATGAGTGCTGATACATTTCTGCACTGGGACATTTCACTATTTGTATTAGGGTCATTCCATCTCAAGGGGTCCAATAATTACAAAAAAAACGTTGGTTTCTTAACCAATTTTAATTTTTCTAAATTATTTTTGAGTAATTACCTGTTTTACATGTATTGTCATTGCAAAACCAATGTTAAATTTTACTTGGTTTAACTGTGATGGCCATCTTTGTGTCATGCATAGAACAAATTTGGGTTATACAGCTGTTTATGGAAACCTCAATATCTTGGCTCAAGATGGTCCTAGCTACTTGGAACAAAAACTGATCTCTAGAGCACATTACATGGTACATATATAAACATTTTGCACATTCATGACAGAACTTAAGTGCAAATATAATGTTCAAGAGTGTTCACAGTTTCACTTTTAGGGATAAATTATAATGGGAAGAGTTCGAGTCTCAGTCTAAATTTTTATTTTTTTTTTGGGGGGGGGGGTATCTAGGTAAGTATAGTGTGCATGCAGAACATTTCAGGTTTGAGTCTTTAATATGGGGGTGAGAAAGTGCAATTGAAAAAAAAATTCTCCTCACTTTCATGTTGAATATCTCTGGTGGGGGACCAGACACAAACCTCTATAGTAGCATTCTGCTGTAAAAAATTTTTTTAGAAATAGAGCTAGGGCTAGTAGAAATCTGGGGAAAAACCTACTTTATTCATGCATTTTGAGAAATGAACAGATGTAATATAAGCCTAAAAAATAATAAAAATGAACAGTATTTTACAGTAATTATGTTTATGATTGATATACAATAGCTTATGCTTGTCATCGAGTTCTATGGCAACAGGGAAGCATGATGTATAACAGGGTTCTTCACATCTGCAGAATTTAGCTCTAACCTTCAAACTTACCTGTCTGTAATTTTCTATCAATCCTGAAGACCTTGGTTAGTTTGTTCAGGTGTGTTTGATTAGGGTTGGAGTTAAACTCTGCAGGACAGTGGACCTCAAGGTCCAGATTCGAAGAACCCTGAGATCAGTTTTTGTTCTAAGATCCATCCTGAGACGAGATATTGAGGTTTCCTTAAACAGCTGTATAACAAAAATTTGTTATGTGCCACGACACAAAGATGGTTGGCATAGTTAAACCAAGTAAAATATATATTTTTAAAAACCTGGTGGTTTTGCAATGCCAATACCTAGAGGTAATCATTAAAAAAATGGTTCAAGCACCCTGCATTGGACCACTTGAGATGGAATGGCCCATTACTCTGCTTGTCTGTGTTTGCTACATAAATGTCCAATTATAGCAATAGTTTGTTACATTGAAACCACAGACAGATATATTCAAAGGTGATATTTAGTACAACAGCCCTCTTGCTCAGCTGATACTACTTAATTAGTTTATGTCCAAATCCCTAAGCGTAAATAGTCTAATTTTACACTAGGGATTGTAATGTGCTACCTCCTATGTGTGTGTATAGTCTAAAGAATTTCATTAACAGTGGTGAAAAATGTATCTGACAATTTCACATTTCAACATTTTCTAAAGTGCTATAGGATGAACATTGATTAATTTTGGAAAAGTAAACTGTATTCTATAGAAAATAGCAGTTTACACCATAACTTTAATTGAGATGTAATTTTATCTGTAATTTTCATCTCATCCAAATATTTTGTCATTTTTAAAAATAAAGACAAACTGACCTCCAGTTACTTTGACCGTTTCCTTAGTTTCCATGAGAGTCTTCACATCTTGTGATATTTCTAAGGCATTTTTGTTTTTTGCACCATAGACAAAAGGAACACCCTGTGAGCCAGGTATGCTCTGTGGAGGAACACCACGTGGACCAAATGCTCCAGGTGCAGCAGGTGAAAACTCTAGGGTGTGTTCTGTTAGTTCTTTGCTGAAGTCAAAATTGACAAGAGTCACTTCCTCATTCTTTAATGCACGTACTGCTCTAAGTATATTGTCATCTGATTCTCCTTTGCTTATCACCAACAGGTACTGCTTATTGCCCTGAGCAATTCGGCTGCCTGCTTCAGTGTTGAGGAGGTGAGTTCGCACATAATCCATCGCCTTTCCAAGTTTGCGCTGCCCAGTACCTCTGGGTTTGAATTTGTGGATAAGTGCAAGTGCTTCAGTTTTAGTTTTGTACGCATCAAAACGAAATTCCACTGAGACCTCTTCACCAAACTGAGCCAAAGCCATCTGATTGGGTGTACTCCCCAAATTAAGTTGGTTAGTTAGGCGAGTTAGCAACTGGATGACCTTTTGGGTCTGTTCAATTGAGCTGTCAACCAACACAAACACATCTGCAAACTTTGGAGCCAGAGCTGAAAGAGATAACAGTATAACAGTGAAATAACTGGTTTCAGTAGTAGTGTACTGCAATATTATAATATATTATTAAAGTGTATAATGATTGGGAAGGTATATTTGAATAGGTGCGTACAACATTACCTTGCTGCTGGGCCTCCACAGAAATACATACTTTGTCTACTGCGCTGGTCCTTGCTTTCAGCAGCTCCTCGTAGTCAGTGAAACTCAGTACAAAACGCTGATATGGTTTGTTAGCAATGGACTGCAGGTCTGTAATGCTGGCTGCACCAACCCCAATGGCGAAGATTAACACCCCCTTTCTCCGTAGCTCCATGGCTGGAATCTTCATCTCATCAGTGGAACCACCGTCTGTGATCACCACAGCAATCTGAGGCACATTTTGATCGATCCGACTGCCAGCTGCTTTTGTGAAGTAATTATTTAGAATAAAGCTGAGAGCTTTTCCGGTTTCAGTGCCTCCTTTTAGGTAGGTGAGTTTGTCTACCTTCTCCAGCAGGTCATTCTTGCCTGTATACGCCGCCAACAGGAATTCTTGCTGAGGATCATTACTAAACTGTGCCACTCCTACTCTAAATTTATTAGGCTTAATATCAAGACCCTCTATGAAGGTGTGCAGGAACTGCTTCACCCTCAGGAAGTCTGCATCACCAATGCTACCAGAGCTATCCACAAGGAACACAATGTCAGCCAAATTAGCCTTGCACCCTAGAAATAAAAACACAAGAATACAACACACATTGTTTAGGTCATGAATTTTATAATTTAATTATTTAAACAGTTTATTTATTTAAACATATCACAAGACACCCACACTTTGTTAGTGTTGCTGTGTTTGACAGGGGAGAGTGTATGCCAACTTTCCCACCCAGAGAGCTGGCCAGTTTTGCTCCTGGCCACAGATGGCATTGTCAAGAATGCCATGATGTCTAGACAACAGGGTGAGCACTTTATTGGTTGCACATGGTATATGTGTAGGCATACCGTGATTAGTGGAATGCATTGTGGTGGCCACACTCAGTTGCATAATGTGTACCTTTGGTCACAATTTCAGGAGAACTCAATGGACTAAATGGCATGTGCCACAGCAAAATTGCAAGTCGACATTTAGCATTATAGTAGTGCATGACACATTTGATTGAATTTTTATTAATTTTGTTATTAATGTAACATTTTCTACTTTCCTCACTGCTTATATGCTAAAAGAAGGTGTTCTTTTATTTTCACAGGCAGTAGCAGATGCCTCATTGGCTAATCGATGTGTAAAAGAAGAGAACAACTAATGTGCAGTCGATTTAGGAAAGTAGTCCCCTTCACTTTTTTGCACACTTTATTGTATTATATATTTAATTTAAAATTTATTTGATTTACTTTTTTTGGTTACACACTGTAATCCATAATGAAAAGTGAAAAAAAAAAAATTCCCCAAAAGTAAAAAAAAAAAATCTCATTTAGTTAAGTATTCAGACCCTTGGTTAAAACACTCCAAACTGAGCCCAGGTGTATCCTGTTTTATCTGATTATCTTGAGAGTCTCTAGATTGTGACTTGAGTTCACCTGGGGCTAATTCAATTGATTGGACATTGTTTTAAAAGGCACATACCCATGTTATCTAATTGTGTCCAGACATAGATCTGGGCCTGGGTATAAAAACATTCTTTTAATGTTCCCAGGAACACAGAGGGTTCAATTGTTTTGAAATAGAGCAAGTCTGGAACCACCAGGGGTCTCATTTATCAAAGTGTGTATAGAACTAGTTCTAAATTTGTGAGTAAGAACCGCATATTATACGTATAATGAAATCAGCATTTATCACAACTGTGTATGCACAGCTGTACATGGTAGCAGTTGATAAATCCCACATGTTCTAAACTCCTCTGCTCATCCAAGGCCACACTCATTTTAATAAAGAAATGCCCACAAATCGGCATATATGTTAAACAATTTCCCTTAAAAAGAAAAAAACAAAGAAGGCTGCTTGTGGTCTTACATTTTGATAATGACATGGAGCATGTTAAAAGATCTTAAAAAAATAAAATAAATAAAAATAAAAAAAAAGTCAGCTTTCTTATAATGTGAAGCTATTGTTGAATGAAGTAGAGTAAAACAAAACAAAAAAAGATTATTTGGCACTTGTGGTTTGACTAAGGAATAAATGGGAAGTAGTATTTTAGGTTTTATGCCTACATGTGTATATTCTATTGCACCCAATTACATTGAGAAAAGCTTAGATGATGTGAAACTCCCCCAATATTTTTGGCTTATTATTAATGTATTATTTGGAAATGTAACGTATTGCAGAGTGAGCGATAAGGGTGCATATAAGAAAAAGGAATTAAAACTGTTGGGCAGAAATTGCAGGAGAATCCTAGTGAAGGGTGTGATGTAAAACACACAAAAAAACATATATTAAATGAATGCATCAGTCCTACCAACCTTTATGCATTTTGCATAGGGGCTTTGTATTTTAACATCAGAGTATGCTAGATTTCAGTCTTATTTTTTTCAAAATAGAAACAGCTGATGACCCTGTCAACATAAAATGATTGATCTTGGTAACTGGAGAATGTTTTGAGTTTATTAATGTAAAATAAAATCTATCAATGTATGCTCGCATTAGCTCAGATTAGACACGTATATAGTTAACATTAGTTAACTGTATTAATTAGGGATGCAAATTAAATTTTTAGGTGAAAAATGGTCAAAAATGGCACTATATGTCCCTGCTGAAAGAGAAAAATGACCAAAAATTTAGACCAGGAACAAACACAAGCAGTTTGTAAAAATATTATGATGAAAATGGTACTGTATGTTTTTTACTGTTTCCTGCATTTACTCCACCACCTCCACACACATACACAGACAGAGGGCAAGACTATGAATTATTCCTCTTGGGATTGGCAGGTTTGCTGTATTACAGGACTTACTGTCTTGTGAGCAAGCACAAACATCCATATGCATCCTCGCTCAGCGGAAATATTTTTTTTACGAGCCACACAACAGATTTTCAAATGGCGGAATGTGACCAAAAACAAAACACAATGCATATTAATTTCTTGTTGCCAGTTTGGTGACATATTGCTCTTTCAGCCATGTTTTCATTACTGACCAGTGCTCAATAGATTAGAATTAGTACCTCTTACAATTATTAAAATGAGGTCTCTAGTAAGAGATACATTTCCACAAAATAAAATGGTGGATGCCTAAGATATTTAGAATTGTAAATCAATTTAATTCAGTTAGATCAGTGGTTACTCCACCATGAGGGTCAAGGTTTGTTACTGTAAGACACTTGTATTTACAGTTTCTCATATGGTTAAAAGCCTATATAATTTCAGTTTGCACCCATATACTAGAAAGGTAAGTTAACCTCTAATCACTGGCCTAAATAATGCTTCTGTAAAACAACTGTATCAGCCATATGTCCAGAAATTGTACAAAACACTGAATGTATATTAAACATTAATGAAACTTGAATGAAGCAATTCCTGAATAAAGATAAATAAACTTCTTGAAAGAACATAACTGTGGTAACCCCAATCATTCTTATGTCAATGATTAATGATTAATTAGAAATTAATCTTGATTAGAGATTAAAAATTACAGTTGTTGTCAACAATATATCAGTAAATATTTTTTTTAATTTCATTTTGGTTGTTTTGTAATATTTGCCACATCCTTAAATTCCACTCATTTCAAAGCACACATCCATCCCTGACCTACTAATGGTTTGTCTATCTGTGAGAAACTGGCTACGTTACATGCATATCAATATTACGATATTATTCGGAATTTGTCAGTATTTTGATTAGTATTGAGTCATGTAAAGCCACAATCCAATTGCCTGATTCAGATTAAGACAATATTCTGATTCCTCAAATTCTGATTCCCAGCTCTGGAATATGCCTTTTTTAATCAGAAAGTTGTTGCATGTAATCAGCATATTCCGAAAATCCACTGAAAGGAGATACATGCGCATGCTCAGTTCACAAGGAATTGTGGGTGCAGATGTGTAGCTACAGTCTAGGTATTTAGGAATGGCAACTCAGGCATACTTACAACAACGATGTATACAGGAATATTCCGATGCCTGTACACATGTAAACATGATATTCGGAATATGGCTGCAACCTAAATATATAGACCTTAAACGTAATCTGATGTGCATGTAAACGTAGTCACTGACTATCAAGTAATAAGGTAAACATAAAGCAAATCAAAGTTCTACTTTACCTTGTGGCACCTGAGACACTAGACGTTTGGCTTCCTCTACTGTTGTACAAAGCACCTGGATGAAACTCTGGGAGATTCCTTGCAAAGCTGTGAAATCAGACACACTGTAGATGTGTTGGTCATGTGGCTTAGTGGCAATTTCCTTCAGCTGCTCCATATCAGCATCTTTAATACCAATGGCATAAAGTATGATTCCCTGGTGTTTCAGGTCCTGCGCATGTGGTTCCACATTGTCTTGTGACTGTCCATCTGTGATAACCACTGCAATTTGAGGCACCCCATCTTTAGCACGACTTCCTGCTTCTTTCACAAAGTGCTGCTTTAGCAAGAAGTTTAAACCTAATCCAGTCTTGGTGCCACCTCCTCGGTATGGGAGATTTGTAATGTAGTCAAGAATCTTTTGCTTGGTTTCAAAGCTGTTAAAGTAGAATTCACTATGTGGTGAATTGCTGTACTGCACCAAGCCGATTTGAACCTTGTTAGGGCTCACATCGAAACTGTTCACCAAAGTGAGAAGAAAGTCACGGATCTTCTGGAAGTTTTCTGTGCCAATACTCCAAGACCCATCCACCAGGAAGACAATATCAGCTAATGCTTCCTGTGTGCATACTGGCAAAGGAAAAAGTCCAGGTCACTTGTACAGTATGACTGTTTTGTTAATAACATCCATTTGCACTGTTCAGGTCCAGTAAACAACAACTTTTCTTCATCTGTTTCCTCTTTAAATTATTCCATTAATTAAATTAAAATGGCATGCTAATCACTTGTGTGAACTATACATACCTGTTTTCTGTGCACTGTTCACAAAGAAACACGATGCTAAAATAAAGAGTGGCAGCAGTCCTTTTATTTTTCCCATGGCCTCAGTGATCTAAAGGGGAAATTAAGAATAATAACAAATATATTCCTATAATTTACAAAGTATGTCAAGACAGTCAGTATGTACATTGAGCAAAATTGCTAACATGAAACATAATTCACACTGAATGTCTGGCAAGTTGGAAATTAATACATACTTCTTTACATCTGAGACAGTGTGAGGGTAGTAGACACCACTCAAAAGCCAAAAATTACAAACATATGATGTCTAATATTCTATCACAGTGCATATCTGAAACTAGGTCATATTCTGTTATGTTATTTGAAAACAGCATCTTTTTTTTTTATTTTTTTTAGCTAAACTAACAAATAGACATCTATGTGATCTGGGGACTGTGGGAAAAACCTGGCCTGTGGTAAATTAAATTGCTTGTACGTTCCAAAGATAACCCCGAGGATGCAAGCAACCACAAAGTCAAGCATTGGAGCACACGTCTCACATTGCAGAGAGCTCACAGCTCAATAAATATTATTTATATTTGATAGAATTCTGGCAATATATGTTCCAGTAAACATTCCAGTAAACAGTGGTTCTGGCCCACAGTCTTCAAAGCCTTGTCCTTTCTTTGAAGCTACTGTTAAATTTGATTTCAAGGCAAAAAATCTATTAAAAAATCTATAAAAAATCTAGACTAAAAAAATGTAAAACCATCAAAGGGCTGATCATGTTACTTACAAAAAAAGGTCATTTTTTAAAAAATGAATCCACCTTGTCCTCTTCAGTTGTTAAATTAAAGTTCTCTTATCGATACCAAGAACAGGCAAAACCATGTTAGATTGTAATTAATATTTCTATATGGTGCCTTTTTCTACCACAGATGCAGTATACAAAACCTTCTAGTATGGTTGTGAATTGAGGGGAGCAGCCCGTGGAGTATGTTTTAGTAGGACACAAGCCAGGTCTTAATCAACTCTTTCTGGGTCGTCTGGGAAAGGGTTTGATGTGTAAAGAACAGAAACACTCAATTGTCCTATTCTATTCTATTCAATGAGCATGTGATGATGTTAAGCTACAGATGTTCGTCGTCCTTATATACATGGCTGTCTCCAAAATCACTGACATCACTTTGGCCTTTCTGCTTCAAATTCCTTTCTTAATTAAAATATCTATAAATGACTATCTTTAAGAACAGATGTTTTTATGAAAAAGTGGGAAGATACAGACAAAGCACAACGCAATGTGCACTCACCAGCCACTTTATTAGGAACATCTGTACACCTGCATATTCATGTATTTACTGAATCAGCCAATCATGTGGAAGCAGCACAATGTATAAAATCATGCAGATATAGGTGAAGAGCTTCCGTTAATGTTCAACTCAAACACCAGAATGGGGAAAAATTTAATCTCTGTGACTTTGATCATGGCATGATTGTTGGTACCAGACAGACTGGTATGAGTGTTTCAGAAACTACTGATCTCCTGGGATATTCATGCACAACAGTCCCTAGAGTTTACACAGAATGGTGCAAAAACAAATAAATCCAATGAGCAATTGTTCTTGTTGATGAGTGAGGTTAGAGGGGAGATAAGAAGACTATAGTAACTCAAATAACTGTTTTTACAAGTGACTAGTAAAGCATCTTAGAATGTACAACATGTTGAACCTTGCCTCGGAATGGATGTTATTATTATCTTCCCTTGACCAGTTTCGGTGACTCTGTGCCCACCATAGCCTCAGACTCCGGTTCTTGGCTGACAGGAGTGAAAACCGACGTGGTCTCCTGCTGGTGTACCCCATCTGCCTCAAGGACTTATGTGTTTTGTGTTCTGATATGCTTTTCTGCTCACCATGGTTGTAAAGCGTGGTTATTTGAGTTACCATAGATTTTCTGTTAGCTCAAGCCAGTCTGACCATTCTCCTCTGGCCTCTCTCATCAACAAGGCGTTTCTGCCCACTCGATTTTAAATTTATTTATTTATTTTTTTCACTTTTGCGCCATTCTATGTGAACTCTAGACTGCTGTGTGTGAAAATCCCATGAGACCAGCAGTTTCTGATATGTTCAATACAGTCTGTCTGATACCATGTGTCATCTGTCTGGAGCCATGCCACTGTTACTGAGGTCACATTGTCTCCTATTCTAATGTAGAAATAAGCAGGTTTACAAGTGTAGATTAATAATTTGTTCACAAAGTTTTACAAGATTTTACATTTTAAATAGTTGAGCAGAATCATTGCAATGCAACAGTCCATATACTGCTGAGTAGTGAACAGAGTGAGTGCAAGTGATGTAATGCAGCATGCACAACTATATCCATATTTTTTCTCTGAAAATTCAGTAACTCTATCACATTAACAACAGCATGTCATGAGCCGGATCCCTGCTTCCTGTCACTCCCTATAAAACCAAATAAAAATCCTAAGGAAGTTCATAATTATGCCTTATTATGTTTATCAGTGCAGAGGGAGAGAATTCAAACCCATTCTACTTATAAGGGTGCTAATTTGCAGTATGTCCTGTTCAGTACAGTGAACTAGAGTGTATGACCAAAAAACAAGAAGTTAAAGACAAATGGAGCAACCTTGTGAACCATTGAAAGGAAAGACAGAGGACATGATATTTGATTTGTATGTTTTTTTCTTACAGCCCCAATTCCAAAAAAGTTGGGATGTTGTGTAAAATGAAACGAAAAACAAAATGCAATGTTTTGCAAATCTAATAAACCCATATGTTATTCACAATAGAACATAGAAAACATATCAAATGTTTAAACTGAGTAAATGTACCATTTTAAGAACAAAAAAGAAGGTAATTTTGAATTTAATGGCCGCAACACTTCTAAAAAAAAAGTTGGGACGGGGCAAAAAAACTATATTTTACATTCTAATCCTTTAAAAAACTCTTTAAACCCTCACTAACAGCCAGTTCTGTTTGTACAACCAGATTGTTTTAGAAAAAAATAAATATTTTAGGTTGCTAAATGAGCAAACTATACACTTCCTGCACAGATGCATGGCATTGCTATATCAGTGCAAATGTGGTCTATCAAGATGAAACTGTTTAGTTTACAGCCTTTTAAGTAAACATCCTAATCTCTTAAAGACTCAAGAAACACTGCAATCATTTACTACAAACAAAAGTACAGACTCCTTTTAAGTGAAGAAATGGTACAATGTTATCAGGCTTTCTTTAAAGGGAAAGGTATGGATTATGGAACTTGCACTTCACCAGTAAAAAAAAAAAAACAGGACTGGATAACTAGCAAATTCTGGTCCTCTTCACTGAATCAGAGCATTTGGCTCAACTAACAAGTAATAGTTGACTCTTCTGACTCCCAAAGATCTCAGGCAAAGTTTGCAGTATTATGACCCGTTATGGTTCTTATTTGTTCTTATTTTCATGTATGGCTTATATCGTTTATCAAAATCTTACTGTACCTTATAATGAATTAAATAACATTTTATGCTTGCTGTGTCCGTGCTTCATTAAGAACATTATTCTCCATTTTTTTTCCTGATAAATGATTTCTTCCCTTAGGATACTGATCCGATTCATCAATAGATCGTCAACAAGTCAAACACACAATACCATTTATGGAAATGAACAGCTCAGAAGTTGAAAAGAGGTTTTCATAGAAGCAGTAAATTAGCATATACTTCAAGGATAATGGGATTGCCTAGAAAAAAAATCTTACACTAAGTCAAGGTTACACCGATTAAATAAATGACAATGCATACACCATTGGACAACAAATGACATAAGTAATTGTATACACTCTTAGAAATAAAGGTACCAAATTCTGCTTTTCTTCATCTAATAGTCAGTACCATAAATGGAACATCTTTTCTACGTTTAGTATGCATCTTTATTCCTTTAAAAAATATTGCACATAATTAAACGTACATAATTGTACATAATTTTTTTTTTAAAAAGGTACATAATTAAACTCTAAAGCTTTATTCTTAAAGGTGATTAAAGTTAGAAATAAAAAAAAATGCATATTAAAGGTACAAATGTTTAAATGATGGTCCCACACAAGAGACAAGAAAAAAGTACAGTGAGGAGAGTGTACTCAGCCTAAACTCTGTTTAAGAAAATTAATTATTATATTTTTTATTAGTAAAACAATTTTACAAAACTGTCTGCCTAGCCATGTTTGTGTTCAAAATTGTTGCAGAAATATACAGGGTAACTTTCAACTATTAATGATTGCAGGCCAGAGAGAGAGAGAGAGAGAGAGAGAGAGAGAGAGAACACGAGTTCTCTTCACGGCCTTCCTTCACTACTATCTTAAAGACAATACTGTACAGTATACAATAAACACGCCGATTTTATGCTTTACTTAAAAAGCTAAAATTAAACAGCATACCGTACCACTCTTATCCGCACCTAAAGACCACTATGTTTTTCAAAAGCTGCTTTTGGAAGTTGCTCACCTCAAAAGTTCGATGTAGATATCATTGAAGCAAATTATCTTCAAATTGTCGTTCACAGTCAATTGTGCTAAATGTTATTTACAAAATAAGAAGTATAAACAGCACAGGCGCGGACCGTGCGCGTTTGAATTAAGTGTATTAATGTGAAGCAGAAATGTGAGGCAGAAAAGCAGGAGCCTAGGGAGCACTTGAGCCACACCTCCCTCCCCTGTAACACTGACTCTGTACACCACAGGATGAGGCTTCCCAGGCACAACTTCAAGTCCTTTTTTCCCTTTAAGCTAAATTATATGCACCATTATCAATACAACATCTATGGAATGTTTCTGGGAGACCCTAACAAATATTAATACTTTGCACCATGAGGGTTTTTCTTCACAGTTTTACTCTGCAAGGTTCATTTGAACTCTCAGTTAAAGGCTTAGATTAACATTAAACATACATGTCATACACGCATGTTTATACAGCATGGTGTTTAGCATGGCTTTTGTTCAGCCAGACAGCACATTCTTCTGTCTATGATAGTAGGGAGTGTTTTTTTTAGGCAGTCATCCAACATATTCTGGTACATAGAGGGCCTCAAATGTTGCCTTTCATCATAAATCTTGTGAATCAACCCTTAGTCTGACACCTCCTTCTGCGAATTAGTTTTTTTTTTTGTCAACACGCTGGTCATTACAAGTACGCTTCTATGATTGAAATCACACAACTATAGCCATCAGATGAGTCTGTGGTGTTATTTTGACTGAAAATCAGTTTGGGGCCAAGAACATTCCTGCTTCAATGAGCTTTCAAATAATCAAGAATTTTTCAGGTTTTTCTAACAGATGACCTGTTCTTGGCATGCCGTTATAATCCATTCCTTCTAAAGGTTGGACATGGTAGGTTGTAGGTGTAAGTGTAGGCTTAGTGGTTAGCACGTTTGCCTCACACCTCCAGGGTCCGGGGTTCGATTCCCGCCGGGGCCATGTGTGTGCGGAGTTTGCATGTTCTCCCCGTGCTGCGGGGATTTCCTCCGGGTACTCCGGTTTCCTCCCCCAGTCCAAAGACATGCATGGTAGGCTGATTGGTGTGTCTAAAGTGTCCATAGTGTATGAATGGGTGTGTGTGTGTGTGTGTGTGTGTGAGTGTGTATGTGATTGTGCCCTGCGATGGATACCCTACCTTGTGCCTGATGCTCCCTGGGATTGGCTCTAGGTTTCCCTGTGACCCTGCAGAATGAGTAAGCGGTGGAAGATGGATGGAAAATAATCCTGGTCAAGGGGTGTCATGGAAAGATATTTGTAGCAACAGAAGATAGTGAAGAAAGCAGAAACCTTATCTCATGTACTCCTCCAGGTTGCAGTAAGTCACAGAATTTCTCCAGAAAAGTCTACACAGTACTGATATAACGCATAATATGTGACACAATGATCATTTTGTAATCACAGATTATATTATTCGGTTAGTACTTATTATTATAAGTTTATTATTATTATATTATTCGAATAACTTATTTTATCTTGTAAGAAATAAAAGAACTGCACAGCATGAAAGTCTTCAACCTCCAGACATGCACATTTGTGTATGATTCATGAAAAGAAATATATCAATTGGGAGTTTAAGTCAAGGAAATGCTCATATAGATTTATATAATATGAAGAGTGATTAAAATTACACAAGGAGCCGGAACAATTGTAACAAGCTCGTTTTCTCTACATCATTTCTCAACAAACACCAGTGGGAATCTTGTAATTGTCTTGGAGATATATATTGGTCAAAAAATAAAGAAATCATTTTCTCTGAAAAACTGAAATGTGTGCAGTTGTGTACACACAGATCTACACAAAGTTTAAGAACAGAGTTTGCTAGAAGGTGAGGAATCGTGCAATTTGTGGTATAATTGTAACACTTCTTATAATTACACAGAATCCAGCTTCAGGGAATTTCAGAGTGTTAAGTGTGGTGAAAAATGACAGAAAGAAAGAACCAAGAAAGAAAACGTACTAATTTTTCCTTGCATGAAAACAAATTGCAGTGGATGCAGAGTGCATGTATTATCCTTTTTACATGATAGAATTATAGTTAAACCCTAGAAACCATATACCCAGTATCTTCCCAGTATATACTATACTACAGTAATCTCGATTACTATGATTATATATATATATATATATATATATATATATATATATATATATATATATATATATATATATATATATATATATATATATATAATCATGATATACCACAAGATATATAGATATATATATCTCTATGTGTATATAATACATAGATAGATAGATAGATAGATAGATAGATAGAGCGAGAGACAGAGAATGACATATTTATGAGCTTTGCACCATCTGTCATCAATTTCAGAGACACTGTTCTGCACATGCTTAATGGTCATGCAATGATCTTTTGTAAATACCTTCTCTTGTAAATAATGTTTTCCTAAAGGAATGTCTAATGAAGTAGTGCATGTATACATTATTTTACTAGTGTATGTGTAATTTTACAGCATTTGTGAATAGTGTTACTACTAAACCATACAATGTTACAGGTGTGCCACTCTATTGGAAACAGTTGTAACACTGGTCTCCTTTTCGTTGAAAATGTATGATATTCACTGACAATATAGAGAGACTTGCACTTTATTGCACACTGTTATGTGGGAAGTATGTAAGTCCATAAATCGTTGAGTAATTGAACTCCAAACCAAACAATGTTACAGCTCTGCTGACTATCCCCTACATGGGTATTTTTTGTCATCTACTATCTTTACAGAATATGTTCAATGTTTACTTCACTACATTTTTGTCATGTATGTAAGTATATCATTCCCATCAGAGAAACAAGCCAGACATTGTGTTCCAGACTTTATTTTCAGTGTATGTTTCTTAAAAAAAAAGTTTTCAATGTTCTCAAATCACCACATACCACACTCCTACTGACTTATGCATGCATACAAGTAGAATTGCATACAAGAAGAAGAAAGCCAAAGTGCAATAGGCCTAAACGAATGTTGCCTTGCAACCATCTGGTGCCCACACGATAAGATCTTTTGAGCATGCGATAATCACAAAAAAAATACACACCATGCCCTTTCAGGGCTCTGTAGAAAACAAACAAACAAACAAACAACAACAACAACAACAACAACAACAACAACAAATATAGCTGCAGGCAGCAATGGTGGATTCCTCCTCAAGATTGCGGCTCATTTAAAAATTGACATGGGAGAGAATTGTATCCCACCAATACAACAGTTCAATGCATTTGGAATAATGGCAGATTTTACGTTCATTTTGGTAGTTTTCTGTCTTCTGCTCATGTGTTTCTGAGTGAGCATATACAGATCGCTAAACATATTTTTGCTTGTAGAGAGGCTTGAATGACCACTCAAGCAAAAAGTAAAGTTGATGCTTTTTACTTTGTTCCATAAGTGCAATCATGTAAATTCTCTTGATAATTTTCTCTTACATTTCTTGTGAAACTGAAAAGAAATACAAAAACACTTATTTAACATACAGTAGTCAGTGAATACAGTTCAGTTTACAATGCAATCTTTTAAGCTATATCCACCAGTGTACTTTGGCTCAACCCATGACAAACAATAAATCACGATAAATATATTGTTAAACATAATATAACATACTATTATTCCTTTTAATGTCAACGTTTTTGGAGATATGAGGTTGCCATCGTGCATGGTAACATACTGTAGTGTCCTCTTTGTGTGTGGCACAGATCAAGTCCATAGGTTAATGTTCCATTGATTTATGGACACAAGAAATATGTGCAACAGTGCCAATTTTTATTTGACAGTGGCTTAGTGGTTAGCACGTTCGCCTCACACCTCCAGGGTCCGGGGTTTGAGTCATGTCGGGGCCATGTGTGTGCGGAGTTTGCATGTTCTCCCCGTGCTGCGGGGGTTTCCTCTGGGTACTCCGGTCTCCTCCCCCAGTCAAAAGACATGCATGGTAGGCTGATTGGTGTGTCTAAACTGTCCGTAGTGTATGAATGGGTGTGTGAGTGCATATGTGATTGTGCCCTGCGATGGATTGGCACCCTGTCCAGGGTGTACCCCGCATTGTGCCCGATGCTTCCTGGGATAGGCTCCAGGTTCCCGTGACCCTGAAGAAGGAGTAAGCAGTAGAAGATGGATGGATGGATGGATGGGGTTAAAAGATCAGACAAGTACATAGGGGCCAAGCCATGCAAAGCCTTGTAGGTAAGCATGAGTATTTTAAAATATACACAAAGGCGATCCAAAGGACTCCAAAATAGGAGTGATGTGATCACCTGTCCTGGTCCTGTACAGGATTCTAGCTTATTAATATGGATTTAGAGACCCCAACAAGTAAAGCATTACAATAATCAATTCAGGAGAATACAAAACTATTGATCAGTCTTTCAGCCACAGAGAAAGATAACATGGGATGTGGTCTTTCAATGTTTCTGAGATGAAAGAATGATGTTTTAACTAAATTCTTAACATGAGGATCAAATGTTAAATTTGCATCGAAGATCATCTTTAATTTTGTTTTAAATTCCAGAGCAGAGCCATCCATATTTAAGGTTAATGGACCTGCTTTACGGAGCTGGTGGGGTGTACCAATGAGCATGACTTCAGTTTTGTCACTGTTAAGACAAAGAAAATTTAGAGACATTCATTCCTTTATCTCAGGAATACATTATGCAAGAAAGGCAACAGCCACACAATCAACAGGTTTTGAATGGATGTAAATGTGAGTGTCATCTGTGTAAAAATGATAATTAAGACCAAGAGATGTTAAGAGCTGACCAAGGGGAAACAATTAAATGCTAAAAAGAAAAGAGCCCAAAATCGAACCCTGAGAAACACCACATTTAACCATGCCAATGTTGGACCTACAACCACCCAAGGAAACAAACTGCTGATGATCTTGACCAGTTCACGCAGTGTCGGTAACATCAAATACTGTTTCAAGATGAGTGAGTAGGAGAGAATGATACACAGTGTCAAAAGTGGCACTGAGATCAAAAAGAATCAGAATTGAAAGACAGCCAGAGTTCAAGGCCATGAGTGTATAGTTGAGAGGCCACAATACATTCCAGAATTTTTGCAAGAAAGGGAAGATTAGAAATGGGATGAAGGTTGTTAAGATTGTCCAAGTCTAAATTTGTCTTTTTAAGTACAAGGGTTACAGCAGCAGTTTTAAGAGCTGCTGGCACAACACCAGTACAGTGAGTCATTCATTATATTCAGGATAACAGGACACATTGAAGTAAAACATGACTTGTACAAACAGGTTGGGATAGGATCAACTATGGAAGTGGCAGCTTTTGTTTGTGATACCTCATTTCTAAATGAAACCACACCAAGTGATTTCACATTCATATTTCATAATCATATAATGTATTTCATATAATATACAATAATGTTATTTTAGTTGTTATATCAAATGTGATTATTGCTGGTTCATTTGAAATATCAAAATATGCTCCCCATACTCTTCTAGTACACTTATCCCTGTTTATAATTAAACAAAAAAGCAATAACGATGTCATAATGTTGTGAGAATTACACTATTATAGGAAATACACAACTGAAGGTGGAAACACATTGGGTAGCATTTTTTAACAGGGTAGTGTGAATTGATAAACTCTGCTATCAACTCGTGCTACTGTAGCAAAATCTGAGAAGATAGCACAAATCGGCAGAACACCAGCACACACCTCAAAACTACACACTCTACTGATGACCTTGCTTAATTGACCACCGTTAAGTTTGATCAATTAAATTATTAATGTCAATTAATCAATCGTTGATTAATCATTAGCATCCCTGGTTTAGATATTCACCCATGCATCATCATCATCATCATAATCATAATTTTTTTTTTTTAAGGCCCCCAGTGTTCGGAAGGAATTCATTACTGATGAAAGGCTGATGTTTACAGAGGTCGCTGGCAAAGCAACACGAGCCACGCTGTAAAGCTGAACTTTTTTTTTGCTTCATGCAAATTAGAAGAAAAGCAACATGATATTGCCAGATTCAGGCATTAAACACTGATCTTTTTTACATTTACATAAACTGTGGTGATTAATTGTGAGAATATCAGATATTTGATGTAGTGAAAAATATATAAGCAGGTATAATGTAGGTGGAATATTATACTGGTGTAGTTGGGGGAACCCAACAGTTTAAGTGTGCTTATATGGTTATAATTACAGTGATATAAAAATGTAAAAATATATAAATATAAAACGTGTGAATTATATCCAAAATTTGGATTAAACATTTTTCTTCAAACTATAAACATTTCATTAAAATGGTAACTACATAGAAATATGAATTCACAAAAGTATTCACTTTATTAAAGAATGAGCATCTTCATAGGAATTTTCTTTTATGATGAAGTGAAATATTGATTGTAGTGAGTCCCATTTCATTTACAGAGGTATAGTAACAGAAATGTCAGTAACAAGAAAATGCCTCTATCATTAGAGGGAAGTAAATGCTATTACAATACTTCTGGTACGGTAGCAAACAAGCTGGATGCTTTAATGTATGCAAGTTATTTGGATATCACATAAAAGTATTATTGTATCCTACTGTGCCATCATTTCATATAAAGCCAGAGAAAATAAGGAGTAATTTGAAAAGGTCACTGTACAGTATGAAGCTCTACACAGTGGGCTTCACATTCATACTGAGTGTCAAATCTGTTAAGGTTCCCATCACATCCTCCATAAACGAAGCGAGAGCATTTGTTCAGCTCTTGGTCATAGAACCATTTGATTACATAGTTCCTGCAGGGCCCTGTGTCTTTTTTCAGATAGCACTTATCTGGAAGGGGAGACAGGGAGAGAAGAGTTAGTAGGAATGCTTTACAGTTAAGTTATATAACAATGATACTGTTGATATTGCAGTGTTCATGGATACAGATGACACATGCCATGAAACATTCAATTTCTGTAGCAAAAACCGTTGCTGTTACCATCACAATTGCCATACTAGAGGTGTAAGCATGCACCGTCCACACTATTATAGTACCATCCTTTGACATATTCTCCACACATGGTGCCCCTGTCCATATGCAGTAAACACTGGACTAAGAGCAAAACAGTACAGAAACATGTATGGTGCATGCAGGACACAGGAATCACACTACAATTGCTCACATCTGTACTACTCATGTTCATACACAAATATCATACAGTCTGTTCATAATGATTTAAACTGTAAGCCTAGATCTGTTGTGATATAAACTCTTGATGTGTAGTAAAATTACTGTTGTCATAATAGATGTTTTTGGAAATTTAATTTAATTTAATTTTTTATACATGCTCAATTCCACAATAAAAATGAATGTGCTGTACCATGTCCTAGAGTCAGCAGGTCGAAATTTTCATACTCCATCTGTGTCCCTGTCTGTTCAGCATATTCTGTCTCTTCTTCTGTCTCCTCATATTCTTCCCCTGAATTCTCAGGGTAAAATATTCTTGGGGGAGGGATCCTGAGGAAAAAGTACTTCTTTTATTAATGTTGTCTTTCTGTACACGTGCTCCTGATTTGTTAAACATAAGTTAATTTTTAAAAAATCAATTATATAATAAGAAATACTAATGCAAGCATTATAATATAACATAAATAAGAAATAATGGGTACAAACTAAATCCTTGGATAAAACTTAATGTGCCTGACTTCACAATGTGACTGCCTTTTGACAAGTGTGCATATGATAAGTATATAATGTTTTAATTGATATTTATTCAACGTAACTCAGGGCCACCATTGTCAATATTGCCAGTATTGCCATGGCTACTACTAATTTAATGCCTGCAGTACTACTTTACATAGCTGGCAAAGATACAGTTTAGTCAGTGAATAAAGGCAGTTTATTTGTTTGAGCATTAACCCTCCTGGCAGTTTTATTGAATCTAGGTGAAACCAGTTTTGATTTAATCTCAGTAATCTAGATGCAAATCATAACTTCAAGATGTGCAACTGGAGCAAATCATTCCATACTGTCAAATGGTCCAAGGTTTTGTGATTATAAAACCTAAGATATTTTTACTTTATGTTTGAAAACAACTGTATATAGCTACTTTAATGTAAGTGCTATAGAAACTCACTTCAGTGTTGGCACTGACATTAAACACTCTTTCCATAAATGGTCTCCTAACAGAAAACTTCACCATATCAACGATTATATGGTTTTCTTTGTTAAATAAAAACACATTTTTAATGTTTGAATAGGCTTAGATTATTTGGAGTGTCCATCATACAAATCCATTTGAATGAGCTTTTAGGAACGTAAATTACATTAATATAAACGTATTTAACATTTTTTTTTTGCTGTTATAAACATGCATAGCTATGATGTTTTAGAAAATAAATTAACACCTAAATCAAGAATTCAAATGTTATGTGGTATGATTAATATTAATCAAGACACAATTTCTGATATAAAAAAGGCAAAATATTTGACTGGGACATCATAATGCACACCCCATACTGCTTAAATTCCACTTTAAACAGCTTCCTGCATTCCTACACACAATATTCCATTATGATAAAGTGAAAACATTTTTAGAAATCAAAGCGTGAAATATCTCATTTAGCACCCTTATTTCATTCATACCCTTATGGCACACCAAATTCAGCTTAGGTGCATCTTGTTAGTTTTGATTATCTTGAGACGTCTCTAGAACTTGAGGGATAGACATAAGTATACAATTACTGTAATAATAAATAACTGTAATATCGTAATATGTCAAATTTGGAGTATACTTTGTTGTTTCATCAGCAGAAGTCCAGTACTGTTGTTAAAAGTTCACCGCCTCAATCTTTTGCTGCTAACATTTCTTGTGGGTTTTAAATGTGACCAAGATATGGCTGACAGATTAAGCCATTTGACAGAAGAGAGAAGAGAGCAAATGCTGTAAACAACTCTGTTCTGAAGCTCTCACTTGAAAGAAAATTTCAGAGCTCATTAAGAAAATGGTTAGTCAGGGTTTTGATTCTGATTGGAAAATTAAACAACAACTTGAATGGCTAGAAACAACGAAAGAACCAGTAAAATTCCAATTTCTAGCCATTTGTGCTTATTCTTGGATTTGTGAGATGGGTGGGGTGCCATTAACCCCCGAAGGAAAAATCCCAGAAGGAACTGAGGGATGGTACAACCTTATTACCAAATGTGATAACATAGCAGAGATCACTGGAATTGACATGGGTTGTGATCTTAGAAGTTTGAGTAAAGGGCTTGAAGTGGTTTTTGAAAGAGCAAACAGAACCATGAATTGCAAACCATTGCTGGTTCTCTGTTTCCTCTGCTACAGAGCTCTCTTCTCAGACGGTTCAAGCAGCTGCTGCCTTAAGCACCACCCCACAGACTGATAACCAGACTCATAGGCCTTACAATGAAGCACATGTTATTGAACATTGCTGCTGCAAGTGTCCCTCCCCCTTATACAGGCACCACAGAGCTACCTATAATGCAAGCAAAAGTTAACACAGATCCAGATGTCAGAATCCTTTCTCTCATCCTCAGGGAGTGGAGTGTATTCACATCCAAGGGAATGGCTTCGGCTGCTCCAGTCAGATGGTCTGACAATGATAGGAGAAACAGAGGTGGGGGCTGCTTTCAGGGATCATTTCCCTGGATAAATGTGACTCAAGTTAAACAGAAAATGGGTGAAAACCAATTAAAATATGTTGAGTGTTTCTGTTCAGTGTATGAAAATTACTGTGCTGCAAATGATAATGAAGAAGATTACGATTCACCTATTGTGATTGAATCTGCCACAAGCGGACTGTCAAAAGAATAAAGAGAACTGCTTAGCAGTGGCTCTGTTTACATTCCTAAATGGGACACACTGCTTCAATGGTGTGCTATACTGTAAGCTGGAGCCGTTTACAAGCTCATGATAATCAAACAGTAGCATCAGCTGCTATAGTTGAGGCTGAAACAAATCCACCAAATGACATAGAATGTTTTCGATGTGGCCAGCGAGGACACATGTCCCGTGATTGTTCTAAAACAAGTCCAAAGTGTAAAATGTGTGACAGTTTGGCCATCTGGCTAGATTCTGTAAAAGACCCAGAGGGAAGAAATAAACATAGAAGGAAGTTGCCACCCTGTCTGATAGTGAGCTTGTGAAACAAAAAATTGTTAGGTGAGGATTATGGGTCAGTGGCCTCCGTTTCTTGTGATCTTGTGATCCTCGACCTTTTGTTCATGCATTGTTAGGATGCCAGCATTGCATAGCCTTGATTGATACAGGAGCAACAGTGTCTATCACAAATATTCCTTTTGAAACCATATCTGATTCTTTGTACATAGAAGGTATAAACGGCAAAAATGTGCATCATAAATCTGTTCCTGTCCCTCTCACTCTTGCAGACTCTGATAATGTTTATTGGACTGAATTGTCCAATCGTAGGCACGATAATTGGTGTTGACATTTTGAAAGACCAACAAGCTGATGTTTTGCTCTCAAAAGATAATGAAACAATGCAATGAAACAATTCACTTATCTCAGTCTGAAAATTTTGAAATTGGTCCACAAATTGTAGACACAATTTTTTTTTTGCAGAATGGTGACTATCTGCCTATCTTTACTTCTGAAAGACTCTGCCTCTCTAAGATACCCAATTATATATTTTCATACCCAATTATGTAACTGTCCTGTTGCCAATTAAGCTATGTATGCATGTACAGACAGTTGTGTTAACTGTCTTAAATGTACAAATGTGTGTTAAATGTACAACTGTACAGACAGTTGTGTTAACATAAAGTTTTATATGAGTGTTTATATTTGTAACACTCAGTTTGTGGAATTTATTTTATATAAATGAAAAAAAATGGCACTGAAAGTGTACACCCCCCCCCAAACAATTAATCAGAAAAATAATTGGCTGATTAATCGATTATGGAAATAATCGTTAGTTTCAGCCCTAGGCAAGATGAACTATTTGGTACCTTCTTTAAAAGAAAGAATGCAGTTGTGAGCTTAGAAACATCACAAAGACTGGAAGACCACCAAAACCAATTGTGGTTGAAAGAATTCCTTCCCTGGTAGAAAAATAGACCTTCACAATAGTTATCAGGTGTATCTGTGTCAACAATCGTTGACGTTTTCAACTGCTCATGATTCAAAGCATACAGCCTCATCTTATGGTATGGGCATGTATGAAATCCATTGAAACTGGTTCCCATGTATTAACTGATGATGTGCCTCCTGACAAAAACAGTAGGAGGAATTTTGAAGTGTATAGGACTATATTTCAAATGCATAAAACCCACTGGTTAGCTCTTCACAGTGAGATAGACAATGATCCAAAGCATACCTCAAAAGCAACCAAAGACTCTTTTTAAGGAGTAGAAAGAAGGAGAATGTCCTGCAATGGTCAAGTTTCCTGGCTAGTCATCTGACTTGAATACAATTGAGCATGCATTTCAGTTACTGAAGTAAAACTAAAGGCAAAATGCCCCAAGAAAAAGTAGGAACTGAAGGCAGCTGCAGTAAAGGTCTGGCAGAGCATCAAAAAATAGAGAAAATATAAAATGGAGGAGTTTTGTAATATTACCTTTCAATGGGTGGCCTCTTAGTAACCTCAGAGACATCAAGGACATGACCTTGCTGAAGACTCTCACATTGTTTTCTTAGCATCGGAGCAGGGTAGGTGTTCATATCCCCTGTATTCATAAAATCAGAACAAAGCCAACTCAACCATACACCCATACAATATCTGAGAGCATGAAACAAAAGGAGGGTAAGAGAGCACTTTGATTTTAATTAGGGCTGTCAAAAATAATGCATTAACGCATACAGTTAATTTTAAAATCATATCATGCTATTATTTTTAATTGCATTAATGCACAGCCTTTGTTACAGTATATGCTACTAAGGTAGACACAGCCACTAGGACAACGCACTTTTAAAAGTGCATTTTATAATCATAGGCAATATTTCCTGTACTCAGGTTGTTAAGCATGTGGTTATGATTTTGTGGTTACCGTACTGCAGATATTTAAAATTGAGAAAATTGACTGAGAAGAAATCAAAGATTTTAGGCAGTTCTTTTCATTTTAAAACATTAACAGATTTTTAAGACACCCCTTGTCCTATAATTTCAAAAAGTGTGAAAACCGCTAAGGTGCGTCAAGGAGCAGACAAGACTAAGTCGGCATTGATTGGTGACTACTGGACGAATTTTAGCGACCAAAATTACACGATATGGCCAAAAGTATGCGGACACCTGACCTGACCACTGCACCCATATGTTGGCACAAAGTTGGACGCACACAATTGTATTGAATGCCATTGTATGCTGTAACATAAAATTTTTCCTTCACTGGAACTAAGTGGCGCAAACATGTTCCAACATGACAATGCCCTTGTGCACAAAGCAAGCTCCATAAAGACATGATGTACCCTGACCTTAACTCCACTGGACACTTTTGGAATGAATTGGAACACCAAATACATGCCAGGCCTCCACACCAATCATAATGCTCTTGACCTCACTAACAGTCTTGTGGCTGAATGAGCACAAATCCACAAAGCCACGCTCCAAAATCTAGTGCAAAGTCTTCCCAGAATAGTGGAGGCTGTAATAACAACAACAGGGGGACCAACACTAGGATGGGTTGTTGAGTATACACATACATTCCATCTGGAAAGTATTCACAGCACTTCACTTTTCCCACATTTTGTTATGTTACAGCCTTATTCCAAAATGGATTCAATTCATTATTTTCCTCAAAATTCTACAAACAGTACCCCATAAGAAGTTTGTTTGTAATCTTTGCAAATTTACTAAAAATTAAAAACAAAAAAAGCACATTTACATAAATATTCACAGCCTTTGCTAATACTTTTTTGAAGCACCTTTGGCACCAATTACAGCTTCAAGTCTTTTTGAGTGTGATGCTACAAGCTTGGCACACCTATTTTTGGGCAGTTTCTCCCATTCTTCTTCGCAGGACCTCTCAAGCTCCATCAGGTTGGATGGGGAGCGTCGGTGCACAGCCATTTTCAGATCTCTCCAGAGATGTTCAATCGGGTTCAAGTCTGGGCTCTGGCTGGGACACTCAAGGACATTCACAGAGTTGTCCTGTAGCCACTCCTTTGTTATCTTGGCTGTGTGCTTAGGGTTGTTGTCCTGTTGTAAGATAAACCTTCACCCCAGTCTGAGGTCCAGAGAGCTCTGGAGCAGGTTTTCATCAAGGATGTCTCTGTACATTGCTGCATTCATCTTTCCCTTGATCCTGACAGTCTCCCAGTTCCTGCCGCTGAAAAACATCCTCACAGCATGATGCTGCCACCACCATGCTTCACTGTAGGGATGGTATTGGCCAGGTGATGAGTGGTGCCTGGTTTCCCCCAGACATGACGCTTGCCATTCAGACCAAAGAGTTCCATCTTTGCTCAATATTTGGTCTGAGAGACCTTCAGGTGCCTTTTGGCAAACACCAGGTGGGCTGTCATGTGTCTTTTACTGAGGAGTGGCTTCCATCTGGCCACTCTACCATACAGGTCTGATTGATGGAGTTCTGCAGAGATGGCTGTTCTTCTGGAAGGTTCTCCTCTCTGCACAGAGACACGCTGGAGCTCTGTCAGTGTGACTATCGGTTTTTTGATCACCTCCCTGACTAAGGCCCTTCTCCCCCAATCGCTCAGTTTGGCTGGGTGGCCAGTTCTAGGAAGAGTCCTGGTGGTTCCAAACTTCTTCCATTTACAGATGATGGAGGCCACTGTGCTCATTGGGATCTTCAATGCTGCAGAAATGATTCTGTACCCTTCCCCAGATCTGTGCCTCGATACAATCCTGTCTTGGAGGTCTACAGACAATTCCTTGGACTTCATGGCTTGGTTTGTGCTCTGACATGCATTGTTAACTGTGGAACCTTATATAGAGAGGTGTGTGCCTTTCCAAATCATGTCCAATCAACTGAATTTACCACAGGTGGACTCCCATCAAGTTGTAGAAACTTCTCAAGGATGATCAGTGGAAAGTGGATGCACCCGAGCTCAATTTTGAGTGTCATGGCAAAGGCTGTGAATATTTATGTAAATGTGCTTTTTTGTTTTATATTTTTAATAAATTCGCAAAGATTTCAAACAAACTTCTTCATGTTGTCATTATGGGGTATTGTTTGTAGAATTTTGAGGAAAATAATGAATTTAATCTATTTTGGAATAACATAATATAACAAAATGTGGAAAAAGTGAAGCGCTGTGAATACTTTCCAGATGCACTGTATGAATGTGATAGTTAGGTCTCAACATACTTTTGGCCATGTAGTGTACATTAGCATGGCTGTGAATTACACAGAAAGTTCATGAACAACTGTTGTGTTTCTGCACCATTTGAAAATGAAAACAGTTTTATTTGAGCCAATTACAAGAACAAGAACTGCTACTGGAAATACATGTGTTTAATTTCATTATCTTATTTATTGCACTAATAAGCAATAATGGGCCTCATTTATAAAAGCTGGATATGACCGGATTTATGTGTAAATCGTTAGAATGGACTTTTACACAAGAAATTTGGCATTCACGAATATCCTGTAAATTTTGAAAAATGTTCAGCTCCTGAGTGTGAATAAATTTGCGCATAAGATTTAAACCTCGAATTGACTTCAAATCATATAATTGGCTGGATCATTGCGCTTTTATATATGGAATATACATGCAAGTTTAAATTCCTTATATCCATTACGTTTACAGCATTTAGCAGAACACCCTCATCCTCAGTTTATAAGGGGTTGAGTTACTGAGCAAAAGTGTGGAGGTTCAAGCCCCAACACTCCCTTTTTATTATTAATGTTATATATTATATAAAATATTTTTATTGGAATAGTAGTGAATCCAAATAATTTGCGCTATTGTTTATCAGGCATCTATTATAGTCAAAAATCTTCTGTTTTGCAGGCTTTATCCTGATTGATTTTTGTGGGTGTTTTTTTCTCTCTATATATTAAGATCTGTGATTAAAATAAACAATACTCTTGGAGTTATATACTTACAGTTTATGGTTTTTCATGAAATGTCAATGTGATGAAATATGTGATTAATCACAGAAAGTGTGCATTAATTATTTATGAAAATGAAATTGACAGCCCTAGTACTAATACCAAAATATTTTTGTGAATCATAAATTTCTCTTACGGCTCAGAATGTGTAGGAAAGTCCTTATGAAGCGCCGAGTGTACTCCTGTTCTCCTTGCTTTACATGGCCCAAGTGAACTATGTGCTGTTCTGTGGGAAAGCTGGCAAGCTCATCCACCTGAGTGCTGTTAAAACGATCCCCGACTATAAGAGTGAAAAGCACCACACCCTGACACTTTGCTTTCATGGAGATAAAGTCCAGTTTTGCTATATCAGAATATTCGGTTTCTCCTCCAACTATAAGCAGCACCATCTTGTATTTTCGAGGCCTGGAAACAGTGAGAAGACCCTGCATGATTACGAATTCCATGGCATGACCCAGCCTGGAGTAGCCACCAGTCTGCTGTAGATTTTTGAATATACTCTGCTTCATCAGGTTGTGGTCTTGGAACTGCTGGAAAGTGAAGATCTGCTTGACTGGAGCCTGGGCCTCTCTGTATGATGAACTCTGCTGGTAAAGCGCCACCCGTGCCTGTCTGTCAGCTTTGCTGGGCTGACGGCTCACTACAAGCTGGTCCAACATAGTGCCCAACATCTGCTTCACGCCCTCATACTGATCTGCCTGGATGCTGCGGGAACCATCCACCAGCAATGCCAGGTCCACATTTACCTGCTTTGGAATGGACACCTCACCGGGGCTGGGACAATCTCTAGCTGGATTACAAGGATCTGAGAAGACAGCAGATAAAATAAAACCCTGTTATTAATCCTCTCCATATGGTCTTTATTCCTGACTAAATGTCATCCTGCTTTTTACTTTTTATTAGATCACATGAAAATTTATTATTCAGATCAATATCAACTTATTTTACATATTACCAAAGCAGATGATACATCGCTGGATCTTTTCAAGGGCTGCACTCTGGGTATCTGGTTTGCCCAGCACAGACAAAATAAAACTTCCTGTCTCATCAGCCTTTATTACAACACAGAACAGAAGGAAAGTTGATAAACGGTGCATCACAGCCTGATCATCATCAGGCTTCATCTGCCTCAGACATCACTTCAGACTGTTAACATTTTATATTACCTCAAAAGCACGCTGAACATTAGGAGTATCCCTAAAACCAATAACACCAAGGTTTATATCCAGAGCCTTGTATTCTAGAACAGCCGTGGTTATGGATGTCACATCCTGGGACTGTCCACCAGAGAGGAAGATCGCCACCTTCCTGATCAGAACACCCTGACGAATACGTTTGAAGACATTTCTACCCACAAAGCGCATGGCTGCACCAATGTTGCGTCTGTTGGATGTACGTTCCAGAGGGATGTTCTTCACAGCTTCAATCAAGTCCTTCTTATGATGATGGTCAGAAAAACGGATAAGGTACTTGGTGTTAGAACTGTAAGAGACCACAGACACTCGTGTCCCTGTGGGACAGTTACTTTCAGTGATATTGATGCTGTTCAGCAGAGAAAGAAGAGTCGAGAGCATTCCATCAAATAATGCAGGAGTCACATCATCAGACATGTCCAAACCAATCACCAGTTCAGTGGGGTAGACAGGGCAAGCTGCTTTATCTAGAGGTGCAGACATGCCAAAGAAGAGAGATATGTTTACTGATGTTCTTTTAAACACTGAATCTTTATCATTCTTATTAATGGTGTGTTGCATAGCAAAAAAAAGTAAGAGACCTACCTTTACAGCAGACTGTGGGAGTAAAAAATGGTAAATTAAAGTTAAAAAGAATATAAACTTCTAATTTAATGCAATTTACTAATAATTTTTAGGGATACAGTGAATCCAAGTACAGTATTATGAAACATTACCACAGTTGTTGCGTACGTAGTTGATCAGTTGACAAGTCTAAAAAAATACAAGCCAATAGTCATAGACGGCATAAAGAAACGGATCAGTGACCCCTGAAAAGCAAAAAAGGCTTGAACTTACAGACATTTCTCTTGTTCCTGGTGGTCCTTTATGGCCCTTTTAGTGAAAATATAAGCAATATGAATTAAATTAATAGTAAATTTTCAAATATAATGAATAATGTTATTAAAGCTCACAAACCCTGTGACCAGGTGGCCCGACATCACCGGGATCACCCTCTTCTCCCTGCCTGCCTGAATTTCCCTGTAATACATCAGGCCAATTTTGAGCAAAATAACCATTCAGAGAAAGGAACTATTATTGGTTATGGATCATTAATGTCAACTACATTATTCTTACCCCTCTTCCACTTTTGCCTTTAGGACCATCATCTCCATTTCTCCCAGGATCTCCAGTTTGACCCTGAGAATAAAAATAAAAGATTATTACTGATAGTGTCACTGAACTACCTTAGAACAGGGTTTAGAATATCTGTTGCTACTAGTTATCTCCACAGTCAGTCACAGGGAAGTCTATATATTTTACTGTATTAAGAAATAGTATCCTACATACTGGTTGTCACGAGTTCCCCTTTAAGCAGCGCGCTGTGGAGCATATGAGCGCGTGTGCACGAGCAGGTGCGCGAGCACCTGCTTTTCCCTTGTGGACAATCGTGACATTTCGACACGTGCATTTGTTTATGTTTCTGTCATGTCTCCTCCCCTTTCTGTCATTGGTTGTAGTTTCACTTGTGTCTGAATTGCCCTCAGCCGTTACAACGCTGATTATCTCCGCATACCGTGCGCCTTCCAGTACACAACGCAGAATATTAAATAAGTTAGATAGTAGATTACTGTAGAGTCCTTACGATAGATAACCACAGTCCATAGTTTCATGTTTCGAGTCTTAGTCTTAGTCTTGGTCCATAGTTCATGTCATGTTTAGTTTCGTTTGTTAAGTTCACGCTGGTTTCTCCGCTACCAGTCCCCCGCTGTTGTGTATGTTTCATGTTTGGTATATCAACCCTGTATCCCGAGACCACGACTTTGATTCCTGCCTTGCCTCGTTTATGCCTGTTTGCCAATCGCCTGAACCTTGCATGTTACTGGATTGCGTTTTTGGATCACGTTTTGGATTTGTCTGCCTGTCACTCTTTAAATAAAACTGTTGTTCAACCTGCACTTGCATCCTACCTTATCTCCGTTGCGTCACGAAACGTGACACTGGTCATATCTACTAATTTTACATGCTTTTACAATCTGAATTTATAAGGTGTTTTGATACACCTGGACTATTTGTTTATTTACATAGCCTACATTTTATTTTTATGAAATAATCTGCATAAGAGAACCTCCAAATTAAAACACCACCATTGTAGTAAAGATACATAAACAAACAATGTTCAACATACATTACCATTTTATGCAGTTGTATGTTACCATATGAGCAAAATATAAGGTAAAATTAATAATGATATATTATTGTTGTTATTAAGTAAAAAAAATAGATAATGACTTATAATATTACTTTATACCAGATGCATAATAATACACAATAAGTGCATACAGTGTCTTAGGTCCTTAATACCAACTCTTGACAATACCACTCTCTGCCAACAGAGGACAAAATATCCAGAATTCTAATGCGACCACTGACATAACACTTCCAGTTCACATACTGACTCTCAAAGAGTGCAAAGGTCTTTCCCTTATTCATTTATGAACTCTTGCCAAACATTATGGTTCTCAGCCTTATTCTCCTCCTGACTTTTTTATGCTGTGTTTGACTCTGCTGGTTTTGACTCTGCTGCATCTGATGTTATATAGGCTATGTTTCTGTTAGCCAGCTAAACAGTTTAAAATTCTGTAAAATTTCCAAGATAGATTTAATAGAAAAGTTCTAAAAAATTTCTTTACAACAAGAATCCCATACTTTGGAATTAAAAAAAAAAACAAACAAAAAAACTTTTAAAGTAGTAGACAGAAAAGCTGGCCCATTTGGTTATAGAGGGGGTTTGTTCTGAATCTCAGATGTGGCAGAATAAAGAATAATGTGCAAAAGATGTGTATTTTGAAAGCCTAAATGAAAGTGATGAATATTGATAATGAATATTTTCCAAATTCCATTACAATATCCAACAAAATGTTTCAGTCCCATGACAAATCCAAACATTGGGCTTCATTTATCAAGCTGTATTTGAAAGGATTTATCATTCGTACTGTACGCGTTTACAGAAGAAATTAGGTATTTATGAAAATCCTGTAATTAAAAAAAGTGTCAATAACGAGACTAACCAATGTAAACACTCACTTATGGTTAGGATATATATACAGCACATATAATTTGCATGGATTTCTGCACTTTTAAATATGGATTATATTGTCCAGTTTAGATTATAGTTCAGATTCCCATTGTGTACAGTATTTAGCAGATGCATTTATCCAGAGCATTGCAGTGCTTTGTAGTCTCTATCAAAAACACATCCTCATGCTAAGGGACTAAGAGTTGCCAACCATTGAGAACATTTTGTGAAAACCAGTCAGTTTATGTTATTAGTATTATTTAAAGGATATGAAAAATAAAAAAGTAAGCCAACACAAACCCATAAATTAAAACAAATAAAACGAATCCTTCAGTTATTATCAAAGAAATGCTGCTGTATAAACAGAGAACAGGTCAGTCTAGTAGTAAACAAATGCCTAAGCTGACAGAAGGTTTAGCACTCACGACTAAATCTATGCAATTAGGCACTAGATATGAGTGTTAAGCTACACTATCTGTCCAAATCTTATTTAAAAAATTGTAACAGAAAACCAATAATGTAAATCTGAAAATTCGTCCAAATTTAAAGAAAAACAGTGTTAATTCCCAAATATGTAAGCCGGTCCGGCAGCCACCTGAATGTCTTGCATTCTATTTCCCTGTAATGCAATTTGAATTCATTCCAACTCCAAGTTGGGGGTTGGAACTAAGAAGTAGCTTAAGATGTATACTAATGCTGTCAGCAATTACTAATAATTCAATTCAATTCAATAACTATTGTATATTTTGTATATGGAAGGACACTGGGAAGACCTGTCCTGTGCCTAAAAAACAAACGAACAAAAAAGGGATCTAATACATAGAATAGAGGCTTCCAATTGCTAAAGAATATAGGCCTAGGCTCCATGTTAAAATTGTATTTTAACTAATTCAGTCTGAACTCTATAAAAAGTCATTTTTAAAAGAAAACTTACCTGTAGTCCAGGATATCCTGGAAAACCACGATCTCCCTGTGAGCAGGTAGAAATTGTAGTATTTTGTTTAGAAATTCAAGTTGTACCATAAAGAAATAAATTTCAAGTTTTACTGATAAACAGTATTGGGTGGAACAAACATTAATATATAGTTAATAATATATGGGTGGAATATAACCTTCTGTCCTTTAGGTCCTGATAACCCATATCCATCTGGACCATCATTTCCCTGTTGAGGAGGTACAGTGACAACTAACAGTGAAACATAGTTTGATATGACTTGAAATACATATTGTTATTTTATCAGCCTCTGCCATCAATAAACTGCACCTCACACTTACCGGAAAGCCTCTGCTCCCTAGTGGCCCAGCTGCTCCTTTATTGCCAGGTTCCCCTGGCTGACCCTGCACAAAAACATGGACTTGTACATAGATTCATATATATGTATACATACACACACACACACACACACATACACACACACACACACACACACACACACACACATTGTAAAATATATATAAAAATATATATTTTAGTTAAATTTAGGTGTGCCACAATTATTGGCAACCTTTTAGTAAATACTTTGTACTACCTCCATTTGTCAAGATAAAAGCTCCTATAATGCCTGATGAGGTTCCTTCAAATTTCGAGGTCCACGCTGGTGGACTCTCCTCTTCAGTTCACCCCACAGGTTTTCTATGGGTTTCAAGTCAGGGGACTGGGATAGCCATGGCAGGACCTTGATTTTGTGTTGATTTTGATGTATATTTTGGATCATTGTCCTGCTGGAAGATCCAACCACGGCCCATTTTAAACTTTCTGGCAGAGGCTGTCGGTTTTCATTTAATATCTGTTGATATTAAGTTCATGATAGTCCATGATGCCATGTATCCTAACAAAATGTCCAGGTCCTCTGGCAGATAAACAGCTCCAAAACATTAAAGAACCACCACCATATTTCACCGTGGGCATGAGGTACTTTTCCATATGCCTACCTCTCTGTGTGCGACAAAACCACCTCTGGTGTTTATTGCTATAAAGCTCTATTTTAGTTTCATCTGACCATAGAACCCGATACCATTTGAAGTTCCAGTATTGTCTGGCAAACTGAAGATGCTTGAGTTTGTTTTTGGATGAGAGTAGAGGCTTTTTTCTTGAAACCCTTCCAAACAACTTGTGGTGACGTAGGTGAATTTGGATTGTAGTTTTGGAGACTTTCTGACACTAAGATGCAACTAACTTCTGCAATTCTCCAGCTGTGATCCTTGTTGATTTTTTGGCCAGTCAAACCATCTTCTTTACAGAGTGTTGAGACAATATAGACACACATCCTCTTCCAGGTTGATTCATAACATTTCCAGTTGTATGGAACATCTTAATTATTGCCCTGATGGTGGAAATGGGCATTTTCAATGGTTTTCTTCTTATAACGACTTCCCAAAGCTTAACAACCTTTTGCTGCACATCACAGCTATAGTCCTTGGTCTTACCCATTGTTATAAATGACTAAGGGAATTTGGCCTATGTGTTACCTCATATTTACGCCCCTGTGAATCAGGAAGTCATGGTCGAACAATTTCATGTTTCCATTTACTCAGGTGTACTATTTAAAAAAAAATAAAAATCAATGGGAATATATTTCAAATATATTTTTCTCATATGAATTCATAGGGGTGCCAATAATTGTTGCACACATATATTTATCAAAAGATAATTTTGCTGATCTTTGCTGATATTTAGCAAGGGTGCCAACATTAGTGGAGGGCACTGTATATGTAATTCTAAAGTACCCCTCCTTCTTCATTATTTCATTCACTTTGTGCAATGCACCAGTTCCACTGGCAGCAAAACAGCCCGAGAGCATAATGCTACCACCACCATGCTTAACAGTTGGTACAGTGTTCTTTACTCCTCCAAACATACCTCTGGTATTTGTGGCCAAACAGCTCAATCTTTGTCTCATCTGACCATAAAACATTTCTACAGAAGACTTTTTCTTTGTTCATATGGTCAGCCGCAAACTTTAGACAGGCTTGAAGGTGTCGATTTTGGAGAAGGGGCTTCTTTCTTGGATGGCAGCCTTTCAGCCCATGGTGATGTAAAACTCACTTGACTGTAGACAGCAGCTTCCAGTTCATGGCAGGCCTGTGCCATGGTGGTGCCTGGGTTTTTCCTGACCATCCAATCCAATTTCCTCTCAGCTGAGGGTGACAGTTTGGGTCTTCTTCCAGACCTTAACAAAGTGGCTATACTTCCCAATAACTTGTACTTACATACAATTGTTTGAACTGATCATCTTGGAATCTGCAATTGTTCAGAAATGGCTCCAACAGACATTCCTGACTTGTGTAAATCCACCATCCTCTTTTTCAGATCTGCACTGTGCTCCTTGGAATTTCCCATAGTACTGTGTGTTGGTCAGTCCAATGAGTGTTGTCAAACAAATCCATTTTATGTTGGCACAGAAAAGCTGTCAGCTGTAATTGTCCTGATCTCCCGTTGAGTCAGCGCTGCAATATTGCAGTGTGCTCGGAAAACCGAAGTGCAAGCTCGTGCACGATTCAGGTACGCGAACCCTTAGCGAATGCACACATTTCGTTCTTCAATGACAGTGACTTTGTTTACATTGGATACGTGCTTTTTTTATGGTTATGTTCTGTCTCTGCCCCTGTTTTTATCATTGGTTGTTTCTTGAATGTGTGTCACATTGGTTTCAGTTGTCCTATGTTTAACCCATGATTACGTTTGTCATTTAAACCCCTCGTGTCTCGTAGCACATTGCGTAGTATTGAGTTTATCTCTTTACCAAGCAGTTGTTATTTGTTTCTCATTTCTTGTTTTGACTCATGTTATTGACCTTGTTTGCTCGTCTCGATTCTACCCTAGCCCTGTTTATGCCTGTTTGTATATATTTTTGACCCTGTATGTATAATTTTTTTCCTGTGTTGATTACAGAAAACACTAAATGAATTAAAACTTGTGAACTTCCAGCCGCAACTGTGTGTGTGTGTGTGTGTGTGTATATATGTATGTATATATATATATATATATATATATATATATATATATATATATATATATATATATATATACACACATATACATATATATATATATATATATATGTGTATATATATATATATATATATATATATATATATATATATATACACACATACACACATATGCAGTCATCACAATGCACAATCAGCGAAAGCCCCCTTTGATTCTAGTACGTCAAACAGGAGTACATCTAAAAGGTCTCATTTACTAACAATCATCACTGTGAAAGACCGTGCAAAATAATTTAATGCAAATGCAATTTCTCCAATTTCAAGTAGTTAATTACACATATCTGGTGGTGTAAACAAACAAACAAACAAACAAAACCTTTTGTCCCCTGGGTCCTACACTTCCTTTTGATCCATCATTTCCTGGTGTGCCAGGTGAACCCTAATGGAAAGTCATAACCATTAAAAAACAATCAGCTTTGAATACATTTATTTATTGCAGTGGACTGAGAAGTTTTATTTTGGAAGCATACCTGAGGTCCTGGAAAACCAGGTATCCCTTTCTGTCCTAAATCACCAGGAGGACCCACTGGCCCCTGGAGAGAAACAGACAGATAAATCTTGTAGTCAATCTAAATTGAGAAAATGTATTTATTTATATATATATATATATATATATATATATATATATATATATATATATATATATATATATATATATATATATATTTTAAATAAACCCACAGGTTTTGCATTCAGATGGAAGGTGTATTCATGAGGGAAACTGACCTCATCAATATTTTTTATATTATTAGCTTTTCATATTCCATCTTATGTATTTATGTATTTATTTATTAATTAATTTTTTACTGCTGCATTGCATTCAAAACAAACAAACAAACAAAAAACACCAGAAAATTACAGTAGTCTGACAAAAAAAGAACCTGTGGCCCTGAAGCTCCAGGGGTTCCTCTTAATCCTCGTTCTCCAGAAGTTCCTGAAGCACCCTAAAGGAAAGAGATAGGTAAGACACCCAACTTATTTCACTTCAAAACTGTTGCTATATTTAGCAAATAATCCATAATCTATTGTTTGGACTTATTTTCATTTATTAGTGCAAAGTAAGACATACTGGTAGACCTGCAGCACCTCGTCTTCCCTTTTGACCCTGTGAAAGATAATAAATAAATAAATAAATAAATAAATAAATAAATAAAGGTTACTCCTTACTCATTACAACATGTGTAATGATAAACCTTGAGGAGACCTACAGGAATGCCAGTATCTCCAGGCATGCCTGGGCTTCCATCTGGCCCTTGCTCACCCTGTGATTGAAGCAGAGAGAGGGAGAGAGTTTACTTTGTTATGACCAGCATTATGATGCTCACTGCACTGTCAGCAAATCCTGAATTTTATATAGATGACACAACTATGCACATATTAAATTTTAACATTCCATATAACTTTAGCAGCAGTGAAATGTTAGTAATAGGCCTTATAGTTAGGGAACTGAAGCCGACAGTACATATCATTTTTTAGAGGAACATGGACATACCGGTAGGCCTGGGTTTCCAGTCTCACCCTTAGGACCAGGTTCTATGCTGTCAGAGCCTGACTCACCCTTCATAGAAGAGCAGAAGATGACAGAAAATTATTGTAATTAAAATATATTATGACATTAATAACTTTATAGTGAGCATTTAATTCTGGAACATATTTGGTAAAATCCTGACACATCAAGGTCAGAAAAACTCTGAATAATACTTGAAAAATCCCACATGAGGGCTCCAGAAATGTGCCAAATAACCTTTTAAATCAGTCTATTCAAAGCTCTTCTGGCAATCAGTAAAGTAATGCAAAATATATTTTATATTAATTTTTGAAACTTTTTGCAAATAGGATTGAGATTGAACTATAAGAACACATGACATACTAGACAGGGTCATGTGGAGCCTATCCCAGGGGACTTGGGGCACAAGGCAGGGGACACCCTGGACAGGATACCAACCCATCACAGGGCACAACTGCGTGCACACTCACACACCATGGACAATTTACAGATGCCAATCAGCCTACAGTACATGTTTTTGGACTGGGGAGGAAACTGGAGTACCTGGAGGAAACCCCCAAAGATTGGGGAGAACATGCAAGCTCCATGCACACAGGGTGGAGACAGGATTCAAAACCCTAATCCTTGAGGTGTGAGGCAAACATGCTAACCACTAAGCCACCATGCCTCCTCACATGACCTATAGTATAAGGAAATGGTTACAGTACATGCCTCTTCTTCACTTGTAAAACAGACCCCAACAGATTTAGGCAATTAATTGATAGATCAAATATTCAAAGTGTCTGTAAAAGACTATAGATTCAAAGACTTAAACAATGTTAAAATATTTCTGAACATTGCATGTTTCATTAGTGCAGAATTATAGGGTCTCTCTGAGGATAGTAGTAGACAAACCTATTGCTTGTGCTGTAGCTGGTTCCTCTGATGCATGAATGCTGTAATCCAATAGTAAGACCAAGACCCACCCCAGCTACACTCTTAAGGGTTATGCTTAAGGTTTCTTCAGTTGTCCTTCTGGGGAAATTCTTAAAGCTTCTATATAGAACACTACAGCAGAGTGTTTCCCTATAACAGAAGAGGTAACCCTTTTTTCAAAGCTAAGAACTCTTAATTATTTATTGAAACCTTGAACCTTTTTTCCTAATTGTGCATCAGCCATGGGGAATAGGATTACTTGATATAACTTGACTCAGCATGCTTGGTTTTGCTGTGACTTAAAGGACACCTTGTCACCTTCTAGTGTGATTTTATCTCATTTGGATTTCTCTAATAAGAAGTAAAACAAACAAACAACAATAATAAACTCACCGGATCTCCTCTTAGTCCTTTTTGTCCTGGGTCACCTGTATCTCCTCTGACACCCTTCTTGCCCTTTAGCATAAAACTGTATCTTTAATAGTCTAAACTTGTAAGCACATAAACACTTTTCAAGTATTTTATCAAAGAATAACATATTAAAGAAAGCAGAATAGTGGATAAAATCTTTATAGAGTACAATATAATTCTAATATATGCCACAGTGAAAAATACAGAGTAAAAAGCCTTTACTTGGCTGCCTGGATCGCCTGGCTCTCCTGGGTATCCTGCTAATCCAGTCACACCCTTGAGAAAGTACACAGAAAATCGGAATCCCACAAACGACTGCATACACAGTTACACATATATACAGTTGCAGGATATTTTGGTTTGTCCAACCTGCACTGGCCTTCTAACACAGTCTCCTCTGAAACTATTGGAATGGCAAGGCCAATTCATTTGTTCTTGCTGTAGATTGAAGACATTTAGGTTTGAGATCAAAAGATGAACATGAGAAGAGAGTTTATAATTTGGTATTTATATTTAGATGTATATGTTAAACAACATAGAACATAGTACATTTTGAATCAGACTCCCCAATTTGCAGAGAGCAAAAATATTGGAACATATGAATATCTACTCTTGGGTTTAGCCTTCAGTTTCCCCTGTGAAGAGTGCACTTGTTGTTAAAAAGGATAAGTTACATGGAGATCTGAGAGTTGTCTATGGGAGAAAAGCAAGCCATTTTGAAGCTGAGAAAAGAGGGAAATCAATTAGAGCCATTGCACAAACATTGGGCATAGCCAATACAACAATTTGGAACGTAGTGAAAAAATAAATATTATATAAACCACTGGTGTACTGTGCGACAGACACTGAATGGTTTGGCCAAGGAAAATAACAGCTGATGACAGAAACATTGTGAGAGCTGTGAAGAAAAACCCCAAAACGACAGTTAATCACATCACCAACAACCTCTACAGGGCAGGGGTGAAGGTATCACAATTCCACGGATGTAGGAGCAATTTTGTATCGCTCAATTTATTAACTAATATTACTCCGGGGCAGCTGTGGTTCAGGTGGTAGAGTGGGTTGTCCGCTAATCGTAAGGTTGGCGGTTCAATTCCTGACCCACATGACTCCACATGCCGAAGTGTCCTTGGGCAACACACTGAACCCAAGTTGCTCCCAATGGCAAGTTAGCGCCTTGCATGGCAGCTCTGCTACCATTGGTGTGTGAGTTTGTGTGTGAATGGGTGAATGAGACAGTGTAAAGCGCTTTGGATAAAAGCGCTATATAAGTGCGCCATTTACCTATTACCATTTACTCCAAACACAGAATTGTTCCTTTAAAACACTAACTACTATAATCATTAAGAAGAGCTGCTAGTGAATGTAGCTAGCCACAGTACATGTTGAGACCTGAGTGCCATCCTTTGAGGATTGCTCTTTCTGTTGGTGAGTTGAAGCTATGAGTATGAGTTGGAGGCTATTTTGCTACAGAAAAAACATCCCATTGTCCAGTTTTCTCGCTGGATGACAGTGTAGCCTACTATGGCAATTTTTGATGCAGCAGCACTGCCCTACCATGGCTACGGTTTTCAGAATCATGACAGAAAATGAAAACATACATTCAGTCCCCTACTTGCAGCTCCAACCCACCAACATCCAACACAGTGTGACCTGAACTAGCTGGATAACTGGTAGCTATCTATACAACTTATAAACTCGTCCTCCTCAGTCTTTTCTACTCCTATGACCTGCTGTTCATCCTCTTCCTCTTAAAATAAATTGTTGGATGGTCATCTCTATGTGAACATTTTGACTAACGTTACCATTAAAACTTTTATGGACACATTGCAATGGCACATACACACAATTTTGGTGTGTTAGCTCACTTGCAAACTTATGCATATTTGTTTCATAGGCTAAATAAACAATCAGGCTGAAATACCTATGATATCCTACCTCAAATACAAAGTGGTGAATCTTTCATCTATACATTATTGTGCTCAAGAGCATCTGAATGCCATGTCATAACTACCCTCACCTCAGTACGCAAGGTTTTTTTCACGGATGGTCACAGAATATTCGAGTCATCTCAAAATGAATCCATTCCGCTTTCATTGTGTAAGAGTAGCCACCTCTCTGAAAATCCATACCAGTCCATACCTAGCAGTGACAGCCACTTTGCTCTCATCAAGCTTGGCAACAGGGAAACATTTCAGCGAGCCCTAGCTACTCAAGTCTGACCCCTGTGCTAATTATAGCAAAATTTTGTTTATTTTTTGTTGAATTATGTTTCTAAAAGTTGCAGAATGGATCATTTGGAATTTGGGGTCTGTCCAACTCAGAAATTGTCAGAGACAGGCAGGCAATGCAAAATAAAGTTTGAGATTAGGAAAAAGTGTTGGGGGGGACAAAACGTAGATTTTGAAATGTGTGATTTTGAAATTTATAATGGCTCCTATGCCTGTTCAAAGAAGACTTAGAGAGCAGAAATTTAGAGGCCATATGAAATAATGCAAATCACTCATGAACCGTAAGAATCAGAAAGTCAGATTGGAATTTGCAGAGAAATACTAAGAGCCACAAATGATCTGGAACCAAAAATAACTTCTACCCAAGTGGTGGAAAGGCCAAAGTGTGGAGAATGGAGGGCTCTGCTCATCTTTTATCTCAAACCCAAATGTCTTTGGTGTATAGTACAAACAAATGAATTGGCCTTGCTGTTCCAATAGCTTTGGAGGGGACTGTGTACTAGCCAGTCGTTTCATGTTTTATTTGAATAATAGAAAAGTGTTACATTACCTGTTCTCCATTTACTCCATCTATACCAAGCTCTCCATATATTCCCTGTCAAATATATTGGAAAATATGTAAGTACAACCTTATAATGTAAATTCAGCCAACTACTGTACATAAATAAATATAGATAGAATACATTTGGAATACTTTGATTTTATTCAGTAATTTTTAAAATCTAAAATCAACATTTGCCATTATATCTGATTACCCATAGTGAATGTAGTTCAAAACCAGTGGTCAACTTTCTTTCTATATCAGCTGGAAACTTCACGGACACCTCATTGTTATTGTTGTGATACTGATTGCAGCTGTCTATATTTGAACCTTCATGTTAAAACTGTCATAAAACTTAAGAAACAAAATGTCAAAACCCTTCAGGTTATAATTTAGATGGTCAAAATATTTTCAAAATACATACATTTGAATTTACATTTGACAGTAGCACTTGCACCATAAATTCTGACTTGGCACCTTTGAATGGTTTGGTGTGTAAACATAAATATGTCTGATGATTATGTCTGTTAGATCATTGGCAACACTCATATGTGGCATATTTCAATACTTACTGTTTCACCTGTGTAGCCTCTACTACCCTGTGGAGAATTTTAAGACAAGAATTTGGTAGTTAAAAAGCAGATATGAGCTTGTTTTAATTGTAATATGTAGTATGTTTACTGAGATGAATCACTGCTACCTTTAGACCTCTTCCCCCTTGGCAGCCTGGATGTCCTTTGGTTCCATTCAGACCTGGTGGCCCCCTCTCTCCCTGCAATACCACAATGATTTTAGTGTGGAAAATAAATAAATAGGATGCCTGATTTGGGATATATATTAAGTCATATGAACGTTGACTCAAGCTAAAGAACTGCTGTGAGTTTGAAATGTTGAGAAGATACATGTTAAAAGACGGATCAATAATAGAGTCGTACAAATCTTCCTTCTTCTCCAGGAAATCCAGGATGCCCATTCCTTCCAGGAAAGCCCTGTTAAGAAGTAACAGAAATGCAATTTAATGAAAGGTTCCAGTGGTTTTACACAGTGTGCATTCTGTCTTGTATCAAACAGTACAAAATCATATATGATATGATATGATACCTTTATCCCTGGAGGTCCTCTCGGTCCTCTCACCCCTTCATGACCAGTACATTTACACATCACATTACAGCACTCTCCTGAGGCCACAGCATCCTAGAAAGAATTAGAAAAGAAGAGAACTGGGGGTATATACACCTTTTTATACAAATTAATGCTTTACACAATCATATTCTGCTTACATTTATCTAAATCCAACAGAAAGTAAGGAAAACATTTACACGAAAGTAAGTGTTTAATACATTAGAGTACTGGTTGATTACAGAGTTTGGTCTATGATTTTAAGCTGATATTGTTACTTCGAATGCTAATCTTAAACTAATTTGATCCTCTTTTTGTGAATTTATCCATCAGCATTTATCATATAGCACAAATGTGACTGTGGCTCAGGTGGTAGAGTGGGTTGTCCACTAATTGTTCCCGGTGGTAAGCTAGCACCTTGCATGGCAGCTCTGCTACCACACTACTATTGGTGTGTGTGTGTGTGTGTGTGTGTGTGTGTGTGTGTGTGTGTGTGTGTGTGTGTGCGCATGTGAATGGGTGAATGAGAAACAGTGTAAATCACTTTGGTTAAAGAAAAGCACTATATAAGTGTGGAAGTGTGTGTGTGTGTGTGTGTGTGTGTGTGTGTGTGTGTGTGTGTGTGTGTATATATATATATATATATATATATATATATATATATATATATATATATATATATATATATATATATATATACACACACACACATATATATACACATTCACTCACAATCTGCTTCTGGAGATCACTGGCCACATTTTGCATATCAATCATAAGAGGCTCATTGTAGCCAAATCCTCGTCCAAACTCCAGCTTCTGTAGGTTTGTGGTGTTTTTGACTCCTTCCAGTGCTACTAGAATCAGCGCATGGACTCCTGTCATAAAAATACAGAAGACAAAACCACACCAGTGGTTCAGTAATTGACACTCTTTATATAACACATTAATGTGTCTTTAATGCATCTCTAAGGTCATTAATAAGAAAAGGAAAAAAATAGCAATGTATGTATAGTCTCTAAATAATTAGCACAACCACCCCTTTGAACAACAATATAAAACAAGAAAACCAAACGTTTCTAAATAATGTCCTCTTACCACTTTTCTTGAGATTCTCTGAGGCAACCATGAGGCCATAAACAGATTCATCCAGGCCATCAGTGAAAATGATCACTACCTGAGCACATCAGCCAGTGCAGTTTAAGCATTTCATCTTAAGGATGGAGCTCAAAATTAAAATATCAGTTATGCTACTATTTTTTACATTTGAAAGAACACAATTGGTCTGTAAGGTTTTCCAAATATCTCTGAATATGAAAGTCTACACTGTACTCAGTTTACATGCAATAATTAAAATAATACTGCTCACCTTTACACCTGCTCCAGAGGCAGCAAACTTATTCTCAAAAGAGTGCAGGAGCTGGGTGTTAAAAGCCAGATCTTGAGTCATTTGAGATATCACCTTCATCACTATATCTTTATTGTATTGTTCAAAATTTGTGTCATACAGTATCTTGCCATTGCTTGCAACCAAATGGAAAGCAATGTTGGTTGGAAGAGAACGTTGATAGGGTAGACAGCACAAGTTGTGCAAAGTGGAGATGTATCTGATAATCTCAGGCAGCTTATGTTGACTACTAAAGATTGCTTGTGAGCTTGAACTACTATGGGAGATATCAAATCCAATAGCAATATCTACAGTGCAACCTGTAAGAAAACGCAAATACTGTTATTTGGAGGCTGAATGTTAAATGTTAATTTAAAAATACCAACACTTTCATATTCAGGCATCTTGAAAAATGTTTGCCTTCTGTACTCACCTGCTTCGTCCATCGGAGTGCAAATTTTACTGGTCACCTTCTGTACTGTTCTATTTAATTTGAGGTGGTCAAAATTGTCCACAATATAAACCCTGTCAGGTGACCCAGCAATGTAGTTGAGTTGTGGGACTGAGATGTTACCTATTCCGATCACAAACATCTCAATCCCCCTGCCTCTCAATTTATCAGCTGCATCATTGACGTCATCATTTGATTCTCCATCAGTGATCAACAGCAGGTTCTGTGAAATTCCATCTTGAATGCGGCTCCCTTTACTGCTGTGGAAGAACTCTTGAACTTGATTCAGAGCAGCTCCAATGTTTGTTCCATCTTTCATTTGCTTGATGGTCTGAATGGCCGTCTTCACATCCACTTCATCATTATATGCATTTAAGTAAAATTCCTTTCTGTAGTTTGAACTAAACTGAGCAACACCAACTCTAAAGAGGTCTTGTTTGATGCGAAGATTGTCAATGAGGCTAAGCATAAATTTGATCATGGTCTTCCAAGGCACCTCTTTAATACTTTCAGACCCGTCAATCAAAATGACCAAATCAGCTGCCTCTTTCTGACACTCTGAAAAACAGTGAAGTCAGACTTAAATTAGTGAAGTCAGAGGTTATGTAAAGTGTTATGGAACACCATATGATAGAACATTCAGTGTATATTAAAAGTCTGCACACCCCTCTTAAAATTGCAGGTGTTTTTTGAAGTAAAAAATGAAAGCAAGATAAAATCATGACAGGTCTTTTACCACCTTTAATGTGTTTAAGCAAGCAATAAAATTCATGTGAAAAGAAAAAGAGAAGAAAAGAAAAAGAAAAATACAAGAACCTGGTTGCACATGCTTTAAGTAATATTTTGTTAATGCAACTTTTGCTTGCAGAATAGCAATCAATATTTCGGGGAAAGAGTCTACCAATTAAGCTCAGCTTGAATTGGCAATTTTATTCCACTCTTCTTTGCAAAAATGTTCCAGATCTATCAAATTGTGAGAGGATCTCCTGGGCACAACCCCTTTTAAAGTCATTTTTCAGCTTTTTAAGCTTTTTCTTCTGAGGCCATTCCTTTGTTAACTTGAATTTGTGCTGTTGGTCATTATCATGTTGGACGGTGAAATTCATCTTTATCTTCAGCTGTTTAACAGAGGTTTGCAGGTTTTGTGCCAAAATAGATTTGTATTTGGACCTTTCCAAGATTCCCTCTATCTTGACTATCTATCAGTCCCAGCTGATCATGCTGCAGCATGCTTGTTCTTTGGGTGATAATCTTACTTGTTTTTGCACCAGACATAACTTTTAGAATTATGCCCAAAAAGTTCTACCTTAGTCTCATCAGGCCAAAACAAATTTTGAATGTTGCCGTAGTTCTCTTGATAGCCTCCCTGATGTGTTTTCTTAGTTTGCCCAAGAGAAAGACCCACAATTTTAATAGGGGTGTGTAGATTTTTTTTTATCCACTGTGCACATGGTACTGTACATAAGGAATATTTCATCTTGGAGAAACATAAAAGATATATTCCGGTTGTTTTAAAACCACAAGAAATCATTAAGAGTTAAGCAGCAGTTGATGCTAGATGCTGCTACTGAAGTATTTGCATTGTCCATTTGCAGTTAATCTTACACAGTTCAAATAGAAAATTTTAACTGAATTAAAGTCTACATTTTCAGTGCTGATATGGTAATATGATGCAATTACCTGGTTTTGTGTTGTTGCAGATTACACTGGAAATGTTTTGTTGCAGGGCCTTCAATGCTTCAAAGTCATCAACCAGAAAAACCTTGTTTTTGTCTTTGGTTATGACTTCTAACTCGCTTTTTTTTGCATTGGCCACTCCAATGCCATAAACACTAACTCCATATTTTTTAAGCTCATTAGCAGCTTTGGGTAAATCATGTGGGTCTGTGGCCTCACCATCCGTGATGACAAACAGCATCTGTGGGACACCTTTTGCACCTCTCCCACCATTGGCTTCACTAAAGTAGTTCAGTGAGTAAAGTAGTGCCTTGGCTGTGTATGTGTTCCCACCAAGATGCTTTAGATTACTTATAGCATCATGCACTTCTCGTTTACTATAGTACTGATAAAGGGGAAATTTGGTCTGAGGGGTGTCTGAGTAAAGAATAGTACAAAAACGGACACTGTCTTTTCCAACCTGTGTAGTGTTCACCACTGAGTTCATGAAAAACTTCATACTGTTAAAGCTTTCATTACTAATGCTGCCGGAATCATCCACTAAGAAGACAATATCTGCTACCTGTGATTTCTGGCAATCTAAAAAGAAAAGAACCATACAAAATCAGAATAATTAATCAGGACAGGCATTTAAATAAGTTTGGCATATAAAAGGAAAACTGTATAGCTACACTATATGGCCAAAAGTATGTGGACACCCGAGTGACCCATTCCAAAATAATTTGCATGTTCACCCTTTGCTGCCATAACAGCCTTCACTCTTCTGGGAAGGCGTTTCACTAGATTTTGGAAAATATCTGTGAGGATTTGTGCCCATTTAGCCTCAAAAGTGCAAGAGGCTGGGCACTGATGCCTTTCAAGTTGTCATTCCGAGAAGCTGTGTTTCCCATCCCAAATGTGTTCAGTGGGGTAGAGATCAGGGTTCTGTGCAGGCCACTTTGGTTCTTCTACACCAACCTTGACAATCCATGTCTTCAAGGATCCTACTATGTGCACAGGGGCATTGTCATGCTGGAACGTGTCTGAGCTAGGCCACTTAGTTCCAGTGAAAGGGAATCTTAAGGATACAAATACAAAGACATTGCAGACAACTGTTTTTTTCTAACTTTGTGGCCAGTATGGGAAATGTCCAGACATGCGTGTGAGAGTCAAATGTCCATATACTTTTGGCCATACAGTGTACTTCTCTATCCATACCATAGCCACATTTGGTTTCTTATATCCAGCTACCTATCTATATAGCATACCTCTATATGAACTAAAAAGAATGGTAAAAAATCATAAAAATAAAAATAAAAAAAAATTAGAGAGAAAACTACGCAATATCTAATATTTAGGAAAAAAATTATCAAAAGAAAATGTTAACATTTTTTATATAGTTATAGTCACCAAGTCAGTATCTTTTATCCTCATCTCTTACAAAAAGCCACACATCATTAAGCCATAAAAAGTTATGAGCACGAAAATAATACATAGGCTGTTGTCTGCATGTTAACTATTGCATTAGATGCCTGAAGAACACTAAGCAGAGCAAAATCTTACATGCTCTTTTTTTCTAATAAATGTGCTGTTTCACAGGTTTTTTTTTTATAGGAGGGGAATAAAAAGTGTAATTTTATTAATTAATGTATGGCTAAATAGCTATTGTATAATATCTTTAAAGCTGTTGATGATGGATAAATAAGCATTGTGTTTCGTTTATCATAACTTATATGTTCTTCCCATATGCAAACAAAATATATCCACACTCTCAGCAAAATTTTTTTCAGTGTGTCCCTCTTTCAGAAGGTTCTATGCAGGATCAGGGCACGTTTATAAAGCTAGAATTGTCAATCATCTAAAGAACTCTTAAGAAACCCCCAAGAATGTCTTCACTATCACTAACCAATTAACAAACCAAAACAAATTAAATAAGAGTTATGAAATAATGCTCATTGTGTGTCACAAATGTCTACCAAAATTGCTGTGTACTTTTACTTTTACTCAAAAAATTATGTATGTGAAATTATATTTGTATAGCTCACCATCAGCAGAAGTGCAGATCTTAAGTAAGAGCTCTTTATCTAGGTAGTCCAGTGAATCAAAATCTCTTTCCAGATAAACATTGTCCTGAGTTCCGCTGATCTCTCGCAGCTGTGTGATGTTAGCATTAAGTACTCCTATGGAGTATATTGTAATGCCCTTGTTTCTGAGGGCTTGTGCAGGCTCAGCAACGGCATCCTGAGATTCACCATCTGTGATCACAATAAGGATCTGTGGAGTGCCGGGACGACCCCCTTGTGCTGGACCAAAATACTCTGACAAAGTACTGAGTGCAGCCCCAGTCATAGTGCCACCGCCCAGCTGCTGCATTTCTTTAATGGCCTGCTGCACCTGGAGTTTGTCAGAAAATTTGTTGAGGGAAAATTCAGCCTTTGGGCTTGTGCTGAACTGCACTACTCCGAACTGTACATCACCCGTGCTAATTGTAAAGTTGGAAACTATTGTATTAATGAATTTCTTCATCTTGGAAAAGTCGTTAGAGTAAATGCTCCCCGAACCATCAACCAAAAAGATGAGATCTGCCTGCTGCATGTTCTTGCAGGCTATGTAATAAGATGAAAGAGAAATAAACGATGGTCAACATAATGTGTGTGTGTGTGTGTGTGTGTGTGTGTGTGTACACAACTGCACACCTGCTCATTTATGCAGTTATTTAATCAAGCAATCATGTGACAGCAGTACAATGCATAAAATCGTGCAGATACAGGCCAAGAGTTTCAGTTAATGTTCCCATCATACATCAGAATGGGGAAAAATGTGACTTTAACCATGGCATAGTTGTTGGTGCCAAATGTGCTGGTTTGAGTATTTTGGAAACTGCTGGTCTCCTGGGAATTTCACACACAAGAGTCTCTAAAGTTTACAGAGAATCAAGAGAAAAACAAAAAGCACTGAGTGAGTGACAATTCTGTGGGTGTAAACAACTTGTTGCAAAGAGAGGTCAGATTGGTTTGAGCTGCCAGGAAGATTATAGTAACTAATAAGCACTCTTTACAGCTGTGGAGATCACATCAGTTTCCACTCCTGTCAGCCAAGAACAAGAATCTGAGGCTATCATGGGCACATGCTCACCAAAACTGGACAGTTGAAGACTGGAAAAAGACCAGGTGATTTCTTTTTCTAATCTTCAACTGTCCAGTTTACGCAAGCCTATGCCCATGATAGCCTCAGATTCATGTTCTTGGTTGAAAGGAGTGGAACCCAATGTGCTGTGTGCATGCTGAGATGCTTTTCTGCTCACCACATTTATAAAGAATGATTATATAACTTACTACTGTATATCCTTCCTGGCAGCTCAAACCAATCTGGCCATTTTCTTCTAACCTCTCTTATCTACAAGATGTTTACACCCACAATAATGTTACTCACTCAATGTTTTTTGCTTTTCGCACCATTCCGTGTAAACTCTACTGATCCTTGTGTGTGAATTTCACAGGAAATCAGCAGTTTCTGAAATACTCAAATCAGCCCATCTGGCACCAACAAACATTCCATGGTTAAAGTCACAGAACTGAAAGTCACAGAACATTAACTGAAGCTCTTGACCTGTATCTGCATGATACGTTACATTGTGCTACTGAAACATGATTGGCTGATTGAATAACTGCATAAATGGACAGCTGTACAGGTGTTTCTTTTAAATTTGACAGTGAGTGTATATACAATATACATGTACATAATTGAATATTTTATTTTGTAATAATTAAGTTAAATTAAAAAAGGATTAAATAGCATTAACATTAAATAACTTACCCTTATCTGAGCAGATATCTGTAACAATTTTGTCCTTGAGGGGTTTCAATGCATCAAAGTTGGTGACAAAGTACATCCTCTTTTGGATACCTGCTATCTCAAGGAGCTCCTGCTCATTTGCGTCTTTCACTCCAATGGCATAGATGGTCACCCCCTGTGCTCTCAGCTGTGCTGCTGGCTCTTTCACTTCATCCTGGGACTTTCCATCAGTTATGACAATGAGAATTTCTTGAACCTTAGTGCTACGAGTCTTTTCAGCCTCCTTGAAGAGTGGGCTCATTAAAGACAGAGCCTTCCCTGTATTTGTGTTCCCAAATTTCTGGTCAATGTTGGTCACAGCTTTTTTAAGGGAGTCTTTGTCATTATAATCATTCAGGCTAAATTCTAATGTGTGGTCATCTGAATATTTCGCCACACCCACACGGACCTGTTTTGGTCCAATAGTAAACCTCAGCAGAAACTCAAGAATGAACTTTTTCATGTCCTCAAAGTATAATGGATAAATACTTGATGATTGGTCAATGAGGAAATAGATGTCTGCTTCTTCTGTCTGGATACATCCTAAAATTGCAATATGTTTGAATTGATGTACAGAACTGATTGGCATATTATAAACATGATTAACAATAGATAATAAGATTAACTTTTATGATTTATCAGCAATAAAGGTTTATTGTCTTACCTTGCTCTACACTGTATGAAATGAACTTGTCACTCGAACGGGCAACGTTGTTACACAGAGTCTTCCTCAGTATTCTTTCCATTGTATTAAGCTTATCAAAGCTCTCCACAGTAAACACAAACCTATTGGAAGGATAAGATGCAAGCTCTTTCAGCTGTTCCACATTATCTTTTGTAACTCCCAAGGCATACACCTGGACTCCACTGCGCCTTAGCTGCACAGCCTGATCTGTGACATTATGCAATGAGTCCCCATTTGTTATGACCACAGCAATCTGCTGCACTCCTAAGGCATGTCGGCTGCCTGTCTCCTTGTTGAAGAGTTTCTCTCTTGCAAACTTAAGGGCTTTGCTGGTATTGGATTCCCCACCCCTGAAGGTCAAAAGGTTAATGTACTGCAGGAGCTTTGTTTTGTCAGTAAAAGTATTTAGGTAGAAGTCAGCTGTGGGTATGTCACTGTACAGCACCATTCCCACCCGCATGCCGTCAGGCATTATCTCCAAGCCATTAATCATTCGGTGGAGAAAGTTACGGACCAGCTTGAAGTTTGGAAGGGTGATGTTGTCTGACACATCCACAATAAACACTATATCAGCCACTGGAGCTGACTTGCAATCTGTGATGCAAACAGAGACACATATATGATTTTAATATGAATCTAAATAACATTCATTCAGGCAGGTATCCAAACAGAGGAAGAAGCCACTGATTGTTCAACAATTCCTACAAAAATAAAAAGGAAGCAATTATAAGAATTATCAGTCTTCTTGGTCATGCTTTTATATTGCTGTGTAAGAACATATAAGGAATGTTTAATATTGGACCATTTATTTATGTTTACCTTATGTCAATTCTAATTTCACACTAGGGATTTTAATGTGCACTCTCTATATGTGTGTGTTTTAGGTATACTGAAATAATTTTGTTGCTCTTTTGTAACATATTTACCCCAGTTCAGTTGTACATACAGCATACTGTTTTGATTGATCAATGAGGCTATGTGGTTCTTGCATATCCAGAGTAAGAGCTACAGCATTAAGTGATTCAGTGCCCTTCTACAAACTGGTAAAGAGAAAAAATGCAAACTGCATTAATGTATTGCATGCTTTTCCCTTGGCTGCTCAGTTGGAAAATTCTGGAAGCTTGTTTCCAACACATATGACAAAATATTGAGCCGATTTATCTCATAGTTTTTAGAATATTGGGTTTTTGTTGTGGTTTCATTATTGGAAATAAAGGCACCAATAATAATTTGCAATTGTGTGATTTGAATAAATAACTGCAAGTCAAATTGTGCGATATATCACAATTGTGAAATGAATGGCTTGTGGAAGAGTGTTTCTGTCACATATGAAAAAATGTTATGCAGATTGATCTTTTATTTGTGACCACAACTAAACATTAATTCATTAATATTCATTAATATTACTCCAAACAGAGAACTGTTAATTTAAAACACTAGCTACTATAATCATTAAGAAGAGCTGCTAGTTAATGTAGCTAGTCACAGTACATGTTGAGGCATTGGAGGAGGCCATCCTGTGAAGATTGCTATTTCTGTTGGTGAGTTGAAGCTATGAGTATGAGTTGGAGGCTATTTTGCTATAGAAAAAACATTCCATAGTCAGTTTTCTCGCTGGATGACAGTGTGACCTACTATGGCAGTTCTTGACATTTTCCAGAATCAGGACAGAAAATGAAAACATACGTTCAGTCTCCAACACATAGCTCCAACTCATGAACAGTGGGAGCGATGCTCACACAATGGCACACGCATCCCAAACCTCCAACATGGTGTGACCTGAAATAGCTGGATAACTGGTAACTATCCATACAACTTATAAACTCCTCCACAGTCTTTTCTACTCCAATGACCTGCTGTTCATCTTCCTGTCCGCTTCCTCTTAAAATATTGTAGGATGCTCATCTCTGTGAGAACATTTTCACTAACGTTACCATTAAATCGTTTATGGACACATAGCAATGGCACATAGACACAATTTTGATGGGCTAGCTTGCTTTCAAACTTATGCATATTTGACAATTTCATAGGGTAAATAATTATTTGACAACAAAATTGTCGATCAAAACCAGTAATTTCATGGGCTGAAGTAGCTACGATATCCTACCTCAAATCCATCCATGCATCTTCTATACCACTTATCCCTTTCAGGGCCATGGGGAACCTGGAGCCTATCCCAGGGAGCATCGGGCCTTACAAGGCGGGGTACACCCTGGACAGGGTGCCAATCCATCGCAGGGCACACAATCACACACACTCACACACCATACACTATGGACACTTTAGACATGCCAATCAGCCTACCTGGACTGGGGGAGGAAACGGGAGTACCCAGAGGAAGCCCCCACAGCACGGGGTGAACATGCAAACTCCGCACACACAGGGCCACGGTTGGAATCCAACCCCCGACCCTGGCGGTGTGAGGCGAACATTTGAATGCTGTGTTGTAACCGCCCTCACTTCAGGATGCAAGGTTTTTTTTCCACAGATGGTCACAGAGTATTCGATTAATCTCCAAACGAATCCATTCCGCTTTCATTGTGTACGAGTAGCCACCTCTCTGAAAATCCATACCAGTCCATATCTTGCGTGGGGGGGACAAAACCTAGATTTTGAAATGTGGGGGGAACATGTCCCCCTATCAGAATGGCCCCTACACCCAAGAACTCAGCAGTGTGTAAATAAGCAATATAACCTACCTGAAGTATTCCTTTCGGCAGGAACTGGCCACTCCAGTTGAACAGGATTGCATTTCTGCAGTATTGATATGGTTTGGTACGGGGTAGGGGATAGTGTAATAAGCGGAAGCAATACCTCATAATTGCGAGATAACCGTGAGCTGTTAACTCATAATAGTAAGATAAAAAGTTACAATGATGTGATACTATATTGCAATTTTTACCTGCGAAATTAATCTGCATAATACTTTCCTCATATGTGGTGGAAAAAAAGCTTCCATAGTAGAAAGTCCTTTGTTAAAGGAGTTTCAATAAAAGAGCTTATTTTTTATGATTTTCAGCTGACATTTTAGTCAAGAAACGAGCAAGGGGAAAGGATATCTCTCTGTGATCTAACTCAACTAGTTTTCTTTCTAGGTCTCCTCTTAGGCCTCATTCTACAATTAGACTGATTTGAACTGTTTTATATTTTCTACATTTCTTGTCCTTGTTTGTGTGATGCTTGCATATTTGCTGAGTAAAATGTCGACATTTAACATGTTTGGTTTGTCTAGGTCAAACTAAGATTTGAAGAAATTCAACATGGGTGAAAAAATATATCTAGCATTTTCTAAGTGTTATAGGATAAATACTGATTAATTTAGGAAAGCTAATATGTATTTGATAGAATATTTTCATTTTATTATTTTTTCATATTTTTTATTACAAAAAAAATTAAAGACAAACTGACCTCCAGTTACTTTGATCTCTTCCTTAGTTTCAATGATAGTCTTCGCATCTTGTACGATTTCTGCAGGAGTTTTTGTTGTGGCGTAGATGGTTCTTTTTGGCAATGCAATCATAGGCTTCTGTGGATCGGTTTCTTGCTCTTTGCTGAAGTCAACACTAATAAGATTCACCTCATCATCCATTAATGCACGAACTGCAATACGTATATTGTCATTCGATTCTCCTCTGCTTACCACCAACAGGTACTGCTTATAGCCCTGAGCAATTCGGCTGCCTGCTTCAGTGCTGAGCAGGTGAGTCCGCACATAATCCATTGCTTTTCCAAGTTGGCTCTGCCCAGTGCCTCTGAGTCGGAATTTGCGGATAAGTGCAAGTGCTTCAGTTTTAGTTTTGTAAGCATCAAAACGAAATTCCACTGAAACCTCTTCACCAAACTGAGCCAAAGCCATCCGATTAGATGTGCTTGCCACGTTAAGTTGAGTGGCTAGGCGATTCAGGAACTGTATTACCTTTTGGGTCTGTCCAACTGTGCTGTCCACCAACACAAACACATCTGCATACTTTGGAGCGAGAGCTAAAATAGAGATATTATTACAGTGAAATAAATTGTTTCAGTAGTGGTGGACTGTAATATTTCAAAATACGTTATTAAAGTGGATAATGATTGAGAATGTAACTCAAAAAAAAAAAAAAAAGAAATGTCCTCTCACATTCAACTGCCTTTTTTTTTTTTTTTTTTTTTACAGCAGATTTCTTAACGTGTAATTATTTTTATTAACATAAAAACATCCAACAACTGAGATGTAAACTGAACAAGTTTCACAGACATTTGATGAACAGAAATGGAATAATGAGTACCTGAACAAGGTGGGGGGGGGGGGGGGGGTGTCAATATTAAAAGTAACAGTCAGTATGTGGTGTCCTCCATACTACAATGTATGTGGTAGTAGTCCACAAGTACTACAGTGCATCTCATCCTCATGGACTGCACCAGATTTGTCAGTTCTTGCTGTGAGATGTTATTCCACTCTTCCACTAAGGCATTTGCAAGATCATGTCAGGGGTGACCCATGGTTACATGTAATTTTCAACTGTCCTTCCTGTCTCCCTGTAGCACTCTCTTAGGCGTCTTACATTACAGACATTGCAGTTTATTGCTCTGGCCACATCTGCAGTCCTCATTCCTCCCTGCAGCAGGCTTATGGCATGTTCACACAGGTGAGCAGGAACCCTAGGCATCTTTCTTCTGGTGTTTTTCAGAGTCAGTAGAAAGGTCTCTTTAGTGTCCTAAGTTATTGTAACTGTGACCTTAATTGCCTACCGCCTGTAAACTGTTCGTGTCTTAAGGACTCTTCCACGGGTGCATGTGAAATAATTGTTTATGTTTCATTGAACAAGCATGAAAAACATTGTTTAAACCCTTTTCAATAAAGATCTATAAAGCTTATTTGGATTTTACTAAATTATCTTTAAAATACAGTCTCCTGAAAAAGGGACATTTCTTGTTTTACTGAGTATATATTTGAGATAGTGAGTATAACATTACCTTCTTGCTGGGCCTCCACAGAAATACATACTTTGTCTACTGCACTGGTGGTTGCTTTCAGCAGCTCCTCATATTCAGTGAAACTCAGTACAAAACGGTGATATGGTTCATTAGCAATGGACTGCAGGCCTGTAATGCTGACTTCACCAACCCCAATGGCAAAGAGTAACACCCCCTTTTCCTTAAGGTCCATGGCTGGCATCTTCGTTTTATCAGTGGAGTCACCGTCTGTGATCACCACAGCAATCTGAGGCACATTTTGATTGATCCGACTGCCAGCTGATTCTATGAAGTAATTATCTAGAATAAAGCTGAGAGCTTTTCCGGTCTCAGTGCCTCCTTTTAGGTAGGTGAGTTTGTCTACCTTCGCCAGCAGGTCATTCTTGTCTGCATACTCCCCCAACAAGAACTCTTGCCGTGGATCATTACTAAACTGTGCCACTCCTACTCTGACTTTATCAGGCTTAATATCAAGACCTTCTATGAACGTGTGCAGGAACTGCTTCATCCTCAGGAAGTCTACATCTCCAATGCTACCAGAGCTATCCACAAGGAATACAATGTCAGCCAAATTAGCCTTGCACCCTAGAAATAAAAAACACATGAATATAACACATGTTGTTTAGTTAATGTTACAATTTTATTTTCTAAACAGTTAGCTATATACACTCATGAGAGTATAGAACCAGAACGACCTGGTAAAACATTCTCCTTCACTGCTAATGATCTGTCAATGTGTAGACAATTAATTACTACTGATGTACCTAATATTGGAATGTTCTGAAAACTTTTTTAAACAGCAGTCCATGTAAGTTGAATGTGCTTCACAGCACAGTTGTTGCTATTGGACCATTGGTTACAAAATAAACAGAAATTTGCATTGAAATGAAAAGAATGTACCACAGCAAAGTTGCAAGTGGACATTTAGCTTTATTGTCATGAATTTCTCCTCATGCTGAGTGCTGGAGCATTCAGTGAATGTGAACTGCCCTAAGTGCAATAGCACACGTTTCCGGTATGTTATTGTCTTTTTTTACATTTACTGTACACGTGTGTTTTTGTTTTGCTCTCTGTCCTGTCTCTGCCCCTGTATTGTTATTGGTTGTTTCCCTCATGTGTTCTCATTATTCACAGCTGTTCCTGTTACCCACTTGATTAGTTTGTCTATTTATACCTTTGTGTTTCTGTTTTATATCACCAAGTATTGTTTCAGTGTTTTACCAGCTGGGCCATACCAAACCTTTGTTCTGTGTTTAATTTCTTGGTTTCTCGACTTCTCTTAGTTTCTGGGTGTTCACATTCTGCCTTTGCCCTATTCACTCTGTTTGCTGATCATCTGACCTGCTCCTGTTTTTGGACCTTGATATTGCCTTCACTTTTTGGACTTGTCTGCCTGCTTCTCTTAAATAAAGCTTATACTGCACTTGCATCAGCCTCACCCTGCATGTACATGACAATTATATTATATGCATAATGCATTTTATTGAATCATTTTTTTAGTCATGTAACATTTCCGATTTTCTTCACCAATTATATGCAAATATATGGACTATAAAGTCAGTGAATTTTTATCAAGAGATTACTAGTATCAAACTATACTTTGATTATTATACTTTGATATGATTATATCATATCAAAAACGGTGGTGTTTAATTGGGAGTAATTATTTTATCATACCCCCATACCATACCCCCACCAATGTTTACTCCAAGTTAATACCTTTGTGTACATCTGTTTTTTGTGCACTGCACACAAGAAAACTTGATGTTAAAATGAAGAGAGGTAGCAGTCCTTTTAGTTTTCCCATGGTCTCAGTGATCTAATGGATAAATACAGAACAATTAATAACATATCAACATGATTTGCACACAATGTCAACACTCTATTTTTATTGAAATGCTTGCAGAAGGTCTCAGCTAAATTGCTAACATGTTCAACGTCAAGTTCAAGTTTAATTATTATACAGTGGCGGAAATAAGTATTGAACGCGTCAATATTTTTTCAGTAAATATATTTACAATGAGGCTATTTACATGAAATTTTCACCAGACTTTGGTATTAACTCAAGAAATGCACACATATAAAGAAATCTGAACATTAAGTTAATAAATGAAGTTACGTGTAATAAAGAGGAATAAAACAGAAAAAAAAGTATTGAACACGCTAACTAAAATTGATTTAATACTTAGTGGAGAAGCCTTTGTTTCTAATGACAGCTTCAAGACGCTTCCTGTATGAAGAAATTAATCAGCCTCAGTATGCAGGTGTGATTTTAGCCCATTCTAAACATATTGTCTTATATAAATATAATACAATACAATAATCACCTTGATTTTTTTCTCTGAAATCAATTGAGAGTTTCCTTTGCTGTATGCTTTCGATCGTTGTACAGCTGGAAGGTCCACCCACATCTCATCATCATCCTGTGGATGGCAGCAGATTCTTCTCAAGAGTCTCCCGGTAAAGCGCTCCATTCATCGTTCCTTCAATTATATGAAGTCTGCCAGTACCATGTGATGAAAAACAGCCCCACACCATAAATGGTAAAATGGCACACTTATATAGTGCTTTTATCCCAATCACTTTACACTGTGTCTCATTCACCCATTCACACACCAATGGTAGCAGAGCTGCCATGCAAGGCACTAACTTGCCATTGAGACCAACTCGGGGTTCAACTTGCCCAAGGACCCTTCAGAATGTGGGCTGGGAATTGAGCCAGGAATCATGCAAGTTGGGAATCGAACCACCGACCCTATGATTAGTGGACAACCCACTCTACCAACTGAGCCACAGCCGCCCACCTCCAAACGTCAACCTCCACCTCCAAACGTCACTGTTGGTATAGTGTTTTAAGGGTTATGTGCAGTGCCATTTCTTCTCCAAACATGAAGTGTAGTATGACAGCAAAAAAGTTAGGCGCGTCCAAATGAGTTGTAGCAAACTGTTAATGAGCTTCGACATGCCTTTTCTTTAATAATGGAGTCTTACGGGGTGAGCATGCATAGAGGCCATGGCAGTGGAATGCGTTGCCTATTGTTTTCTCTGTGACGATGGTCCTTGGCTCCTGGGCTACTCTTCTGACTCCCTGGTCAGAAATCTTGCGAGGAGCTCCTGTGCATGGCCCGTTGATGACTGAGTGATGTTGCTTCCACTTACGGATAATTGCCCCAGTGGTGCTTACTGGAGGATTCGGAAGTTTTGAAATATGTCTGTATCCGATTCCATCGATATGTTTCGCAACAATAAGGTTGCGAAGGTCTTGTTAGAGCTCTTTACTTTTACCCATCATGAGATGTTTCTTGTGTGACACCTTGGTAACTAAAAGCCTTCTTATAGACCATCAATTTACTAACCCAGCTGATATTAATTTGCACAGATAGGGGGCATAATTACTTACGGATTTCAGCTGGTTAATTGGCTTACCTTGCCTTGGAGAACTGTTTTTTCTTAGCGTGTTCAATACTTTTTTCCTGTGTCATTCCACTTTATTACACATAAGTTTGTTAATGGACTTTAATGTTGTTAATTCTTTATATTTGCAGATTTCTTGAGTCAATACTGATGTCTTGTGAAAATGTCATGTGAATAACCTCATTGGAAATATATTTACTGAAAAAAATGTTGACGCATTCAATACTTATTTCCCCCACTCTGTGCTTTAGAACACTTTGTTTAAAAAACAATGAAATTCTTACTCAGAGCCCCATACTGCTGTAAGTTAAAATTGTTCACCCATGGTCGAGTAACACATTAGTTGATTTTTGAAGTGCAAAGAAGTAAACACAACCTATGCAACAAACTATGCAGCAAAAAAGAAACGTCCTCTCACATTCAGCTGCTTTTATTTCCAGCAAATTTCGTAACATGTGTAAATATCTGTATTAACATAAAAACATTCAACAACTGAGACATAATCTGAACATGTTTCACAGATATTTGATGTCAGAAATGGAATAATGAATCCCTGAACAAGGGGGGGGGGGGGGGGGGGGGGGGGGAGTGGGGCTTCAATATCAAAAGTAACAGTCAGTATTTAAGTACTACAGTGCATCTCATCCTCATGGACTGCACCAGATTTGTCAGTTCTTCCTGTGAGATTACCTCACGACCATCAGCTATCCTTCCTGTCTCCCTGTACTAGCACTAGCTTAGCTGTCTTAATAGCCTACCGCCTGTAAACTGTTAGTGTCTTAAGGTGCACAGGTTAATGTTCTACAGGTGCATGTGCGATAATTGTTTATGGTGTTTGGGCAAGCATGAAAAACATTATTTAAACCCTTTCCAATAAAGATCTATAAAGTTTATTTGGATTTTACAGTTATCTTTAAAATACAGTCTCCTGAAAAGGGGACGTTTCTTTTTTTTTTTTTTTGCTGAGTATATTAAAAAAAAATTATGCAAATGTTAATGCACAGTTACATTTTGATCAACTTATTAATATTATAAAAATAGTAATAGTGGCATGTGCAAACATTTGCACACCCTTCCCATTGTAAAATCTCATAACCTAATTAACCTAACCTTAATTAACTCAGGTTCTCAGGTAAAATACTCAAAAGTCACACTCAACAACGGGCTTTTTTGCCATAGGTGTCCAAACCTTTGCATACAAATGTACATTCAGCAGCGAACGTGGACTGGAGTGGCCAGTCAACATAAAATATAAAACTGACGAGGCCATAAAAATGACATAAAATCTAAAGCAGTAAATACAGTATTTAAAATAGAATTAAGTGACTGTGCAGTTGAGGTAAAACAGAAGTTGACCTCGTTTAGCAAGCTGAATATAAATGGATTTATTTATAACTCATTTGTATAATACCACATGATATTTGGTATTCATTAAAATCCAAAGTTGTCAAGATCTTGTGATCTCCCTGAATGATTCTAATATCGAACCAACTGTATTTCTTGCCTCACATTGCTAACCTCATGTGTCATTCAAGTTTCTCCCACACAGCATTGCTCAACTGGACACAGAATCTTTCAAGGTACAAAGAAGACATGCTTAAAGACTCTTCTCTGTCCTGGCACCAAGGTGGTGGAGTGAACACCTCCGATTGTCTGAACAGCAGTGGCTGTCTACAAAATGAAGAGTAAAGACCTAAACCTTCAATATGTACTTGAATTGGCACTTTGTTAATCTATTTTGAAAAAAATCCCTTGACTTGTGTGTTTTCTATTTATATTGTACTAACCTCCCCTGACATGGTTTTAGGTAAATTATATTTTTAGAACGTGACCTAGTGAACAAGCACTGGGGTATTTAATATAGGCAACAAAGCATTTCTGTATGTCACAGAGGATGAGTTTGTCTGCTAAATGCTCTAAATGTAAACACCATGCTATGCCACTACCATCGGAGATCCTTGTGACAGCTCTTGACTGGCAGCTGAAGTTTGACCAAAGGAAGCAACTAAGATTTCCACTGAACATCTGTCTCTCCTAACCCTCCTTATGCTCCACCCTCAGACAAGTCCCACTGACCCACTGTCATTCTGTCTGCATTGAGTAAGAAGTTCAATGTCCTGAAGGCTAATGAGAGAAAACAATCAAAGTATGAGGACATGGTGGAGCAGTGCTGCTACAAGACTTTGCAAACCAGTTACTCAGAAAATTGTATTATTTGCTGAGAATGATGAAGTAAATAGGCACAAAGCCATTAGGAATACCCCAGAGGCAGTAAACAAAACCTTCTAATTGACTGTACATCAAGAGGAGCAACCTGTTGATACCTTTGCATACAAATGTACATTCAACAATGAAAGTGGACTAGAGTGGCCAGTCAAAATAAAATATAAAACTGACAAGTCAATAAAAAATGACATAAAATCTAAAGCAGTAAATACAGAATTTAAAATAGAATTAAGTGACTGTGCAGTTGAGGTAAAACAGAAGTGGACCTCGTTTATCAAGCTGAATATAAATGGATTTATTTATAACTCATTTGTAGAATACCACATGATATTTGGTATTCATTAAAATGTATGCTACTTGTACTCCTGAGTGTGTGTAAATTTATGCATACTAAGACTAACTAATGTAGACTCTTTTGCTTCCCAGATGGCTCATTTGCCATTTTTTTCTGAACCTGGCCATTGTTTTGACATATTATGAGCAGTGAATGTTCTGTTTTTTTGCCTAACTATGGCTGATATTGTTTAATTAAATATTACTCTATCTTATAATCAACAAAATAACATTATATAAAATCTATTTAAAGAATTGTTCAATCTGAAAGGCACTACAAATGTACATTAACATACAGAATGCATTAATATGCATAAAATGTTTGCTGTGTGTATGCTTCATTAAGAAGATTCATTTCCATTTATCCTGATCATTGATCACCTCCCCTAATACACTGATCGCATGCAGCAGATCTTCAACAAGCAGCAGTGTATTGTGTCTTCTCTGTCATACTGTCTCATACACACAAACACATAGGACTATTCACAGAAACAACTCAGATGATGAAAGAGAGGTTTCTTATAGTTCAAGAGTAATAGCATTGCCTGCATAAAAATCACTACACAGGTCAAAGATACAATTATGAATAAATTAAAATGCATATGCAAATGGTGTTTATGACATAATTAACTGAATACACTCTCAGAAATAAAGGTACACAGTTGTACATCTTTTTCTTTATCTTGTGTGTATGAGGCAGCGTACCTTTATGCCTTTAAAAATAATTAAAGGTACATAGCTGGACCACTTAAGGACCACTGATGTACCTCTAAAGCCTTACTCTGAACCGTAATTACAAGTGCCCAGTATGTACTTAAGCATAAAGATGAACCCCAGCAAAAAGAGAAAGTTCAGTTTGGTACCTTTAGGATATTTCTGAGAGTGTACACAACCTAATTTTTTTAAACTTTCCAAAACAGATTTTCTAAATCAATCAATCAAACAATCAATCACCAAAACAACACCTGTTTCGGGAAATTGTTACATTGAAAACATGCACGAGTTCTTTTTACTTCCATCTTACACAATGCAGTATTCAGTAAATACTGCCCATTTTATATTTTATTTATAAATATATAACAGTAAATTAAATAACACATCACATAGCGCACCTATAGGCTACTCCCTTTAACATGCAACAGGAAATGTTTTTGCAAACCTGTTACTGAAGGCTGCTCACCCAAAATGTTCAGTGCAGATATTAGTGAAGCATATTGTGTCTATCCAGTTGTCGTTCACAATCAATTACACTAAATGTGTTTTTGGTTTTGTTTTTTTTAAGTACGAACTATGCGCTTGTTGAGTAAGTACAGTGATGTGAAGCAAGCGCGCGCAGACACAGCACTCTAATAAGTGGGAGCACTTGGACCACGCCTCTCTCTCGTCTCACACACTTTTACAGCACTGTATGGTCCAGATCAAGACGAGTGGGTGTTACTGTTATTCCCCCACAGTGTGACCCGAGTACAAAAATATTTGCCAACTCTATGACTCTTGGTCGAGAAAAGTGTAGCAGCATCTTCAGCAAAGTGTTCTGTAGAATCCAGTCTTCTAATTGTTTCCAGACATGTTAACCATACATGTCTGCTGAAATGAGCGAAAAGAAAAAAAGGAGGCGATATGGGGGGAACTAAACAGTATAAAACATAGTTGATGAATTAAACTCCCTGTTGGGGGGGGGGGGGGGGGGGGGTAACAAAAAAACAAACAAACAATAGAAACCCTCATAGAATGGAAACTGTAACGATCCCTGTTGATCTCTACTGGTAATCTGTTGCCTTCTATTGGTAGAATGTTATGTGTGGTGGATACCATTAAAAATCAATAATAGTAATGGTTTTAATGGTTAGCTGAACGAGTTTTATCCCCTAAAAGATTGCTGTTTGTGTATTTATCGCAGGATTATAATACATTTCATACTTTAGCATTCAAGTAGTCTATGACCGTTTTCATATTTATAACAGCAAAGTTAATAATCCAGGATACAAGGGAACTATCAGGTCTAAACAGCAACACAAAATTAATTTTGAAATTATAGTTTAATAAAAAAAAAAATCCTTTTTAATATGCACATTTTTATTGGCTACTAGTTTTTATTATGAACCCGTAACAATGAGACAGACTGTTTCAACATTATTTATTGAATAAATAAAGGGATAATATATAGAATTATATAAAACCAATATAAAAATTAGGTTTAACACTCTCATAACATTTTTTAAAAATGCAAAGAGATTGGCACATTATGTAATTTCTTCAGTTTGACAGAATAGTCTTAGATGCATGACATCAACTATTTGTTCAAGGAACATATGCATGTCCTTCATCTCAGTAAAGACAAGGCTGAATGGTTCTAGCATCAATTCTTTCATCTAGAAATTCAGCTTTCCCTAATTTTTCCATGGCCTCAGAAATGTCTTGGTCTTCCATGCAGAGTATTTTAGGTAACTGAACAGAACCAAGCAGCACACTTGGTTGTTCCAAACACCACTTGCTGGCTGTCTTCAAATCTCTCATCAAACGGTTCTGTAAGCATAAACATGCATGAAAACATAAGGCTCATGAGGACAAGGGAGTTAATATTGTAATAAACAATAGTAAAAAAAAACCCACAATAATAACATGCATTAATATTCAAAAAACAAAACACTGAAGCAACTATTGCTTTGTTGCTAGTCCTCTAAAAAAAATCATGCCTCTTGTGGTGATTCAAGTGGTGGATTCTCCAACATGGGATATAGAGCGCAACACGATGTGCACTGTGGTATCACAGGGTTTTCAGAAACAAATATTGATTGGCACATCTTAGATGAGGACACAGGACTGAAGAAACCAAATTTATATATAAAACTGTTTAAACTGATATGTGAATTATACACCGTAGCTTTTAATGTTTTGTTGTTAGAATTATTGATATTAAAACTGTGTACAGGAAGCATTCAAACGACATGAACTGAATTGAAAAGCAGGATCGAATGTGTTTTTGACTATTGAAATATTAAATGATGTGATTTCAAAATCCCAGTACATATTTTGCTAATAAAAACACTACATTTAATTGTAATTTCATTCAGTATAGTTATTAAATCAACAACACCACTATCACTTCCACTGCCACTCTTTCCATTGCAAAACAAACAAACAAATAAAATAGGGACAGTAAAAAAAATAGGGAAAGTATGCCATGTAATCAGAGAAGGAACTGTGACTACAGTTCCCAGCATCCACTGCATCACAGTCACATGACCACCTGAATCAGGTTCCTGTTAACGAGCAAAGCCACAGTTCGCACTGCATTCTTTGCCATTGTCCCTGTTGCTGTGTTTATGATTATTCTTAGCTTTAGTGTTTTTCCTGCTGATTGGTTGTGCTATTAATTAAAGGAATTCTGCACTTGCATCCGTCTCCACCTTGGAATTGTGACATTGTGCAGTAGTTTCAACGTATAAATGACAATAAACTTATGAGAGTATACCATTCTGTTAAATAGTTTAGCTTATGTATGCAAGACAATAACGTAATCTTTTCGCGTTTGGGTAGTTAGGCTATACAATTAACGTTAACAAAGAGCCATGCGTTTTGTAGACCAGCATACGTTTGTATTTCAGATATTTATATTTCAAAACATATAATCTATAAAGTCTTTATATAATCTAATATGTCACGTATGTGTGTATATTTACATATACTTACGGCAGTAATTCTTGAATGACATTGGAAGTAATATTCCATTAATATTCCAGTAATTTCTCACTCCGAAACGTGGCAATATTTGTCGAGTACAAGTGCCGTCGAAGGAGGTGGAGACTGTAAGTGACGTCACTTGCAGAGGAAGCGCAGGTGTCTGAGAGTGCAAGTGCTACTTTGCAGCCAGACTCTTCTCGTATGGGTTGGTGAATATGTTGTCCCACTTTTCACCAATTCGTTGATAATTTCTCTTGTTCAAATCCATGAGTATGTCACATGAACATAATTAAAAGTAGGAAGCTATTTCTGGCAGGTTTATGGCTTAAAGCTCCTGTCAACAAGGTAGCAATGACAAAGAGTAAGGTTTCCACAATGTTTTTGTTTCCCAAGCCCAAGTAAAAAATATTGCAGAGTATATTTTGTAGAGTATATTTTGAGGCATATATTTTTGCAGCAAGTGACAAAAATATGATATGACAGCAGCATAAATATATTGTGAGATTAGAAAGTTTGAGTGCTGTGTCCATTTAGTTTAAAAAACTACACTGGAGTTTTACACAGATTGTGTGCAAATTGTGGAAATTCAAGACCATTGTCACCCTCATCAGGAGTGGTCCACCAACAAATATCACTCCAAGAGCAAAACGTGCAATAGTCCACAAGGTCACAAAGGAACCCAAGATAACTTCTAAGCAACTAAAGGTTTCTCTCACATTGGCTAATGTTCATCAGTCCACTGTCAGGAGAACACTGAACAACAATGGTGTGCATGGTAGGGTTGCAAGGAGAAAACCACTGCTTTTCAAAAAGAACATTGCTGCCCATCTGCAGTTTGCTAAAGATCATGTGGATAAACCAGAAGCCTGTTGGAAAAATGTTTTGTGGATTGATGAGAAAGTATTGCATTCCAGCATCATAACATTATCTAACAGCTTTATCCCATCTGTGAAATATGGTGGCCTAAGCACACAAATCATTCTACCAAAGAATTTTTAAAGAAGAATAAAGTTAATGTTTTGGAATGGCCAAGTCAAAGTCCTGACCTTATTTCAGTAGAAATGATGTGAAGGACCCGAAGCAAGCAATTAGCTGTTCTGCACTGAAGTGTGAGATAAAATTCTTCCAAACCCATGTGCAGGACTTAGTTGCAGATATGTAATTTTAGAACACTTTCTACAATAAATAAATTACCAAGTACCTTATTTTTATCTAATTTGTTTAATTGGGTTGTCTTTGTCTACTTTGAGGACTTGTGTGAAAATCTGATGATGTTTTAGGCCAAAGTGACACAGAAATATAGAAAATCCTAAAGGGTTTACAAACTTTCAAGCACCACTGTACGCAGACTGCTGAAGTTTGCATGTACCTCATTATAGGTCCATCACTCTGATACTTGGCTTCACTTGCTGTAGGGAGTGGGATATGTTAGCCCTCACCTCAGTGTGTCATCCAAGTGGAATGATTTGCTCAGTGTGGAAGAAACTTTTCATGCTGATGTGATAATGATGGTTATCAAACTCAGCAAATGGTCTTAGTATCTATAAACAGTTACATTTGTTTCAGATATGCAGATTAGTGTGGGCAAATATTCAAGCCTTTGTGATAAATCATTAAAACAACTATTCATGTAAATATATTTTTAACACGTTCTGCTTCAAGTTTCAATTAGTCAACAAATGTGAATTTTTTTTCTCTACATAGGCAATTAGACTGTGGGTGTACAAACTGAAAAAAAAAAAAATTATGGACTTTTGACCAGCAATCATAAACTGGGAAAATCTGTATTGGTTGATCTGGGTGGAACTGCTAGTGGGTGGAATTGCCATACAGTCCCTTAGGGCAACTTGCACTGTGATACGGGTCAGAATATTCTCAGGTGTAAATATGCAGCTCTTATACGCGTTGGCATTTTTGAGTAGCCTAAATGTTTTATGTTCATAGTAATTGAATATTATTAAAACTAATGGTGGTATTGATATCTGTGTAAAACTGTTGCCTCTATAGTACAAGGGCAGAGGAAAGTGAATATCCAGGAAATATAGAAGTTTATCGCTGTGAAAAACCTGGTTAATTTTCACGGTGGACATGTCATTCTCCCTTACTATAAGCTTCTTGCTGCATTTGAGAAGAACACAATGACCTTCTCAGAATGAAGCCAACATATGTTTGACAAAACCACTGATGCAGTTTTTCAGTTAGCCTAGTTAATACAATGACTTTATCGAGCATGCCAGAAAAAAATAAATAACTCAAACTCAAAAAATAAGACGGGAAGAAAGTATAAATGAGGCATCTTTGAAATATTTTGCATTTTTGAGCAAAAATGGGTTTTAACCCTTATGCGTCAATTAAAAAAAGTTACACATAGATAGAGGACAAAAATGTCCATGTCAAAAAACTGTCATAGAAATATTATATATTAATAGTTTAATTCCACTTTCACTGACTGATTTTTTACCAGCATCAGTTTTGATCGTAGCTACCAAACATTCATTCATTTTCAGAATTTTAACCCTTTAAATGTCAGTTTCTTTTCATAATGAAGAAATCTTCAAAGCTCAGTAACCATATTTGACTCGTATGCATGGGGTGGGATTTGTGATTTCCAATACAATATAATTTCATTCTTTCAAATAATCACACACACACACACACACACACACACACACACACACACACACACACACACACACACACACACACACACACACACACATAATTTTCAGTACACACATACAAACCACAACTCTGACATCCATACAAACATGCCCACACAATTATAGCTGCATCATGGGGTCACGGGGAACCTGGAGCCTATCCCAGGAAGCATCGGGCACAAGGCGGGGTACACCCTGGACAGGGTGCCAGTCTATCGCAGGGCACAATCACATACACACTGAAAATAGTACACATTTCAGAAAAAAAAATTCAATGTTTTGAAACCTTGTCAACAAAATAAAAGCCTGTTAACACAGAATGCATGTTTTTATGCTTAAACGTGACGGGGATTAAATACTGCAGTTTGAATCCGTTTCAATGGGGACATTTTTGTCCTTAAGGTCCTAAGTCCTATTTTGTGTACCTAGTTTAAAATAGATTTTTGAAAGCAAACGAGGGTGAAATATTAGAATTCCAATTAAAATACTTTTTGCAAAATGTATGCAGTTTGCATTAACGCAGACAAAATGAAAAAAAAAATGGAAAAGACAAAAATGTCCATAAGGACACACAAGGGTTAAACATAGTATGCTAATTAGTAATTTAATTTTCAATATTAAAAAAAATACCTAATGAACATGTCATTTTGTTTTTCAATTTTGAAACCAAAAACGGATGAACGCAACGTACATGGACTGAAAGACCATACATCAATTACATTGGAATGTTGTACAGTCAGGTTGATAAGTATTTGGACAGTGACACAATTTTAGTAATTTTGTCTCTGTACACCATCACAGTGGATTTGAAATGTAGCAATCAAGATGTTATTGAAGTGTAGACTTTCAACTTTAATTCAATGTGGTTTAACAAAAATATTGCATTAACTGTTTAGGAATTACAGACATTACAGTCCCTAAAAGAATCGTAAATATTATACATGGATGTAAATCCTCGGATGTAAATCCTTTGCAGTCAATGACTGCCTGAAGTCTGGAACCCATGGATATCACCAATGCTGAGTTTCCTCATTTGAGATGCTTTGCAAAAATCACAAAAGTCATGTCACTGTCCAAATACTTATGGACCTGTAGTTCACGGTTAGTGATCAATTACCATAGAGACCATGGAGTATTCTGGACTTTTCGGAACATACAGTAATGTAATTCTTTCCAAAGCCAGATTTATTCCATTTTACAGTTCCAGAGAACCACTGCACCCTTTTAAAGTTTTCATAAGAACTCATATCACAAAGCTGAGTTTGTCTACAGCATATGTTAATGATTCCCAGGTTCTTGGCTTTATGAATAACAGCTGACACATTACTGCCAAACTTCCACTTCTGCTCTTATATGGGAACTCAGATGCTGCTTTTCACTTTTAAATCAGCATGAAGGATTTAATAAACTTAAGGAATGGTTATACCCCTAAAGTATATTTAGTGTGTTCCATGACTGTGGTAGTCAGATGTGAACTTATGAGTTGATGGCAACTCTAATTATCACTTTAAAACTAGTCTAAGGATTAGGTTGGGAATATTTAAAGAAGAAATTGCTTAATGTTTTGCTCTGTCGTTATTGGTGTGTTAAATGAAGCCTCTCAAGGTAATTAAAAACAACTAATACTCTAATAACTAATTTTAACCATAATAATAACTAATTTTAGCCAATCCACCTACAGGAGTGAACACTATAATAAAACAGGAACCATGAACTAGTCATAAATCTTTAATAATTTAAGGTAACTGTTGTTACCATTCAGTTATATTAGTCACTTATCTGGACCTACATAAACAAAGGGTTTTATGAAATTGGACTTTTTCAAAGTGTAATTGCATGTTTGTGAATGTGAGTAACAAAGTGGACTAGAACTACGCATGCAGTGTATTTGGGTTGCAGCATTTTTTTTCTTCTTAATTATACAGACAAAGGAGGTATAGCATAGATATGAATTAGATCATCTTTATATAGAGTGTTAATATACAGTATTATTTAGGTAATATTTTCAATAAAGGTCAAACCAGGTTGCAATATCTTGTAATTTGCATTTAATTAGTACGATTTGCCTTACAATGGAGTATAGCAAGTGCAATCAAATGTTCTCACTATACCAGGCCAAAGATGTGTCAGTACAAATAGGAGCTCACGTCCCTCAGCTTCCCTCAGCTGTTTCTGGGCCAGTAATGTGTCTGACAATGGAGCAAAATCTTCTAGGTTTGACTCCTGGCTGGCTGCAGCTAATTTTCTGGCAGAGGAGTACATTTCTTTGCCCAGCAGTGTGGAGTGCCATGATTGTGTAGAAGTTAGTACTCTGTGTTGTGGCCGCGTCAACCGTGGGTCAAATCTGGGTCACGCCATTGGGTTTCCCACCTCACTGTTGAATGCTAAGGTTGAGCATGGCTTATGCCCTCTGGCCCTTTTTTGCTGGAAAAGCACAAGTAGGTAGGATCTCACTTCGCTCAGCTGGGCCAGTGGTGCAATGAATAATGCATCTGACTATAAATTTACATTTACATTTACATTTATTCACTTAGTAGACGCTTTTATCCAAAGCGACTTACAAATGAGAAAGATACAAGCAATATATATCAAGCAGAGAACAACACAAGAAGTGCTACCATACAAGATATATTAATTGAATTCCAGAAGAAGCAAAATGCAAAGTAGAGGTGTAAGTGCATTTTTTATTTTTTTATTTTTTTTTATTATGAGTTGGTTAGGTGTTCATGGACGAGGTGGGTCTTTAGCTGTTTTTTGAAGATGGTGAGAGATTCTGCGGTCCGGATTGAGATTGGAAGTGCATTCCACCACTGAGGAACAGTTAGTGTGTGAAGGTTCTGGAAAGAGACCTTGCGCCACGCTGAGTTGGAACTGCTAAACGTTGCTCGCTAATTGATCGCAGATTGCGAGAGGGAACGTAGGCCTTCAGAAGAGAGTTGAGGTAGGAGGGTGCTGTTCCTGACAAGGTCTTGTAGGTGAGCATCAAGGCCTTGAACTTGATGCGGGCAGCTACAGGAAGCCAGTGGAGGAAGATGAAGAGGGGTGTGACATGGGTTTTCTTGGACTGGTTGAAGACAAGGCGCGCTGCAGCATTCTGAATCATCTCAAGGGGTTTGATGGAGCTGGCTGGGAGGCCTGAATAAATAAATAAATAAATTCCCTTCCTCCTTCACATCTGCCACAGTCTCAAACAAAAAGTCCTTTGATGATGTGATGGAATTTTGTGTGGAAATGTATTAAATAATAATATACCTACAATGAGTATTGTAATGAATTGATCCTTGCATGTTGGATATGCAAAGCTGTACAAAAGATGTGATAATTTATGTATTGCTTTTTAATTCATTGTTGATTAACCCAGACATTTCACATACTATCAGTGCATTTTGCTACATTAAGAATGTTGTTATTAACCAAACTCCAATAACATAACAGCACATCAAAAAAAAAAAAAAAGCATGACAGCAGATCCCTGAAGCGCAGTGAGGTAATCCAGCTGAGCACAGACATCATTAATTGATGTCATGTTGAATTTATGCTTGAGAGCGCTTGAGATTTGACTTGCTTGGATTCTTTTCTACTTGCATCTCATACTTGCATCCTTCCCTCACATCCTAAAGGGGTGGCGCTAAGATGCAAGGAAAGGAAGTGAGGAAAGGAAATGAGGATGCACAAATAAGAACTGAGAAGCACCCAAAAAAAAAGACTTGACATGACTGGAAGCGTAAGTACATAGGCTTTCACTTCCACAAGCTTTCTGTGGGCTGGTGCTGCAATGCATAGCACGTCTGATTAAGGATCAGAAGATTCCAACTTCGACTTCTGATTGGCCCAGCTTAGCTCTCTCTTACCCCAACATCCTGGACCCACCTGATTGTTAACTCCAACAAACCAGCAACGCTGGTATTCACTGGTACTATCTGGACATAGTAGTCCTTTTTTTGGGGTAAAGTTCATCTTAACACCCTCAGCTCAAACCTGTGCAGGGGGGAAATGAAATGCTCTTCATCCAGCATCCGGTTTTCTGTTAAAGTAAGAAAAAATGATCAGGCTATGTTATGTTAATGTGCCTAAGGTACAAGGAACCTCTTCTCTTGCAAATGTTCAAATGTCAACCTGATGCTCAAAACTAGCAAAATGTTCACTTAGTTAATAACAGATGGGAAGCGTATGACGTATTCCTCAACAGAACCTGAAAATGGTCGTTCACTACAGTCAGAAATTGTCGCTGTGTTGCCTTTATTTCAATTCATTGCCTAAAACACTCTATAAATAAAATTAAATAACAATGAATTATTTTATTTAAGATGTATTTACGTTTGATCATTAATTGAGATGAACTCTCTGTGCCTTTCATTTCTCTCTGTGTTTGTGAGTGTGAGTACCAAAGTGGAATTGAACCATACATGCAGTGTATTTGGATTGCAGCATAAAAAAAAAATAAAAATGATACAGACAAATAATTACTCAGGTAACAGTAAAAGTAATAATGTTAATACTTACTTGAGTAAGCATAATAAAGTATCCAATGAGAAGACTACTCAAGTAGCAAGTTACTAGTTACTTCAGATCTGATTAAAATGAAGGGAATATCCTGAATCTCAGACTACATGGAGAACTGTAAGTCACACCTCTCCTTGAAAGTCTGTCTGTTCTGTTTATATGATATAAAACCTGGGTTCAAGATGAAGTAACATATCACAGTCCTGTGATGGGTACAGTAACAAAGAACCTGTCATTCCCTTTCAAAGGGAACTCCAAGTTACGTTTAGCATAACACTATGGGGAGCGCCCTCACACGCGACCGGCATCTGAAGCTTGTGTAAAATCATGCCTATTTATAGGCCTGCCATGATCAGGTGACGTGGCAATTAAGCACGTCGCGTGATATATATATAGCACTTGTGAACCGTGCCGTCAGCCTTATTATCTTCAGCGAGACTGCATGTCGGTTGTTTGTGCAAAGAAACAAAAAGACGCTCCATTTCCTCTCTATCTTTTCTCAAAATATCTGGACTTTTTTTTATCCCTTTAAAAAAAAAATCAGAAAAGAAAAAAAATTAATGAGCGAGAGAGAAAAATATGAGTGAGAGAATTCAGGAAGTGTGTTACGCCTTTCTCCCGTTTCATCACGGGGGAGTAGGGCTCACTTTCTGTGTGAAGTGTCTAGGGTTGGAGCATGCAATGGCAGCCCTCAAGAGTTCTGACTACGCATTGTAACGCCTAAATTAGGCAGCTCCGCTTGCAACTTGCTCTCTTCTCGGAAGCCGAAGTGAGTTGGGTTTCAGAGGCTCGCGGATCTGAGCCAGCCGCTGCCGATGCAGCTAGCCATCTCAGGTCTGGGGGATCTCTTATGGATCCGGAAGAGGAGCTGGATACGAGCGTTGCTTTATCTTTTGCTCTGTCTTCTGGGTCTGGCTCTCCACTGGGCTTTGGAGCTCACGTTGCAACTCCTCCTTTCACTATGGAAAGCCAAAAAAAAAATAAATAAATAAAAAGTAATAGTAATAATTCCTCTCTGACTCTGTGGAGCTAGAAGGATGTGCTAAAAACTGAGAGCAGCATATAAAGAGATTCTTGGAGTGATTACTAAGGCTGGATGAGCTTTTTTCTCCCCAGTGTAAGTAAATCCCTCACACTGCAGAAAACTCCCCTTTCTTCCAGAAGTGCATGACAAAATATTAGGCTACTGGGAGAAAACCATGCATAAGCCGTGTCGGATTATTCGGTCATTGTGGGGAATGAACAGCATGGCTATTTAGCCATGCTGAACGTGGAGGAGGTTGCGAGCTACCTCTCTCCACCATGTAAGGCCACCGTGGCATTGATGGGCAAGGCCTATGCAGTAGTAGTCTTGTTTGTGGGTCACTGCAGACAATGACAGTGTTGCAGGCCTACCAAGCAGACCTGCTGAGTTAGCTCGACATATGGCGGTATTGAGCCAGTTCCTTCCTTGTTGTGTCGAGTTCACCCGGGTATCCACGAGTGGAGCCCGGGCTAGCGCTAGTGCGAGGGAGACACAGAAGGCGAGTATGGCAGCCTGCCAACCCCCGCAGACAGCCAGGGGCACCGGGTGGCCACAGTCACGGCCTGCTACTAGGCCTGATCTGAGAATGGTCATAAAGACCAAGCAGAAAAAGAGGAGTGGTCCTGAGGGGCCGTGGAGGGACGTATCAGGGAACATGAGGCTGTTAGGGCAGTTAGCACCCAGTGCTACTGCAGGGCCTCCCCTAACCAAGGCTGTCCCAAGTTTTCAGTGTTCTCTGGTCAGCGAGCTGTCACAGGGCAATGAAAATCTGTTGCTTTCCCTCCAATAGAATGTGGAATAGTTAATATCACTGAAAGACTGTCTGGCAGCATGGAAACTACTGCCAAATGTGTCTCCATAGCGGGGTGCAGTTTAGAGCTCGACCCCCCCGGTTCAGAGGTGTGCTCATCACAGTAGTCAGCAGTAGACCAGAGCCCGACGTTAGCACAGGAAGTAAGATCCCACTTGGACAAAGGGGTCATAGAACATGTACTCCATTCCCTGACTGAGGGAGGTTTTTACAGTTGTTATTTCCTGGTCCACAAAAAATAGACAAGTATGAGGCCAATTTTAGATCTGTGCCATCTGAACTGTACTCTTTGGACATACAGGTTCAAGATACTGACACCCAAACTTATCGTTCCACAGATTCAGTTTTAGGATTGGTTTGTGACGATAGATCTAAAGGGTGCATATTTCCACATAGAAATATCGCTAGCTTTATCCCCTCGCACCTTCACAAAGTGCATGGATGTCATTCTGGCTCCACTGTAACTCCACGGCATCCATGTACTAAACTACCTGGACTACTGGTTAATTCTAGCATGATCCAGGGAACTGGAGGTTCAACATTGAGATGTTGTTCTCGTCCACATGAAGAGCTTGGGGCTCAGGTTTAACCTCAGAAAAGTATGCTTTCTCCAATGCAGTGGACAACTTTTCTAGCGGTTATACGGATTCTACTACGATGAGGGTGTTTCCATCCCCAACATGCATAGGGTCAATCCTATCAACATTGAGCAAGATAAAGATGGATGTTGGCATCCCCTCCAGTCTCCATGGGAGACTATTGGAGCTTATGGCAGCAGCAGCCAACATCATACCATTGGGCATATTGCACAGGAGACCATTCAGTGGTGGCTGAGAAGTTGGAGGTTTTGTCCAAGGATGAAACCTCTGAGAGTAATCAGTGTCATGTGGCAATGCCTATGTGCTCTGAGAATTTGAGTGTCCCCGGTTTCTAGCCTTGGGTCACACTCTAGGGGTGTCTACTTAGCACAAGACGGTGTTAACAGATTCCTCCCTCAGCTGGAGCTGTCCAGCTCACAGTCTCTGAGGCAACCCTCATCTGGAGCGGTATATAAATTGCCTAGAAATGTGGGCCATATTTCTAGCACTGAAATTCCTTCTTCCTCAATTGAGAGATCACCATGTGTTTACAGACAACACTGAGGTGGTCTCATATATTGACCACCAGGGAGGATTATGTCAGCGCCCCCTGTGCAACTAATTCTTCTCTGGGCAGAGGGAAAGTTTTGTCAGTGAGTGCAATGTACATTCTGGACAACTGGAATGTGGAGGCAGACATCCTGTTGAGGCAGGGGCTGAGGCCAGGGATTGGTGGCTCCATCCACAAGTGGTGGAGTCCATATTGCGGAGGTTTGGCCAAGCGGGACTTCATATGATCGCCTCCGATGAGACAACACACTGCCCGCTGTGGTCTCACTCACTCCTTCCACACAATTAGGGCTGGACGCCATGGTGCACATGTGGCCGAGGTCACATCTGTACGCGTTTCCCAAGGTCACTCTGCTCCCACAAGTTCTAGCGAGAGTTCGCCAAGACAGTATACGTCTGCACCTTATTGGCTGGCTCGAATATGGTTCTCAGAGATAATATCCCTGCTTGATGGCACTCCTTGGGAGATTCCCATCCACAGGGATCCACTGTAGACCCAGTGAACTGCGCAATAGCTACAGTTCTGGAGTTCTTACAAGGACGTTTCTCAGTGTGGTGGAGAAAAGGACTTTCAAATTTACCATTAGGCTCTGAAAAAGGACTTTCCAAGTTACCATTAGGTTCTGAAAAAGGACTTTCCAATTTACCATTAGGTTCAAAAGTGGAGAGACAAAACAATTTAGAGTGACCCTGGTCTCACTATTATCTTGCTGGGGGGTGGGGGGGTAGCTTGAATCAGCTACCCTTATAAATGGCTCCTCATGGTTTTCTCTTAAAATTAAGGCATTCCTTGCGAGACAAGAATCTTCACCATCTGAATTATGAGTAAGTTACATTTTTCAGTATTTCTAGTTTATAATTTATTTTCATATTTGCTCTATATCTCTATTTTATATATAGTTATACTGCTTGCAAAATGGTTTACTGTACTTCCTACTTCATAATATCATTATATTACCCTTCTACTATCCTACATATCCTACTACTCTTTACTTTTATATTTTATTATTATAAGATATTACCCTTATGATATCTTAATACTCCTTTTTATTATTCTTATAAAGTTATAATGTTGTGTGTGTGTGTGTGTGAGAGAGAAAGAGAGACAGAGAGAGTGTGTGTGTCACGTATCGGGGAAACTCTGGACTCCACTTCCCATCAGCCACTGCACTGCACTAGTTGTCACATGACCACCTGCACCTGATTCATGTTTTGGTTAATGAGCACTCATGGGTATAAATAGTCCTCGTCTGCACCATTAGTTTGTCTTTCGTTGTCTTAGACGCCTGTTGTTTATGTCTTGATGTTTGTTTGTCGCCACAGTGTGTTTCAAGGTTGTCATAGTGTATTTGTTTCTTAGTGCGTTTCTTTAAATAAATGTCTTTATCTGCATCTGCATCTGCATCTGCTTCTGGCTCAACCTCCGATCGGTGACAGAACGAAAGACCCACAATCAGGAGCAGCAGAGCGCCAAGATCGATATGTGGGGCGTCAGGATGCCACCAATGTTAGTGGAGTACTTTGCCACGTTGCGCCAACAGTCTGCCGACACGCACCGCCAAGCTCCGCTCACGCCACAGTCTGCCGACACGCACCGCCAAGCTCCGCTCACGCCACAGTCCGCTGACACGCACAGCCAAGCTCCGCTCACGCCACAGTCCGCTGACACGCATCGCCAAGCTCCGCTCACGCCACAGTCCGCTTTGTGACACAGCCAGCAAAGTAACCTGAGCATCTGGGGCTTTCCACTGCAGGGGAGGCACACCTTGCTGCACAGTCCAGAGGTGAAGGCTGGCCCAGAAATTTTTTTGGGGGGGGCAATGAGGACAGCAGAGCTCCAGCCTGAGGCCTACGGGGAGGTCTCAGCTGTGGAGCTCTCACCTGAGGTCAACATGGCGACCTCAGAGGGACAGGCTGAGGAGGCTGTCCCGCTGCCATGCACAGCCGAGGAGGCTGTCCCGCTGCCATGCACAGCCGAGGAGGCTGTCCCGCTGCCATGCACAGCCGAGGAGGCTGTCCCGCTGCCATGCACAGCCGAGGAGGCTGTCCCGCTGCCATGCACAGCCGAGGAGGCTGTCCCGCTGCCATGCACAGCCGAGGAGGCTGTCCCGCTGCCATGCACAGCCGAGGAGGCTGTCCCGCTGCCATGCACAGCCGAGGAGGCTGTCCCGCTGCCATGCACAGCCGAGGAGGCTGTCCCGCTGCCATGCACAGCCGAGGAGGCTGTCCCGCTGCCATGCACAGCCGAGGAGGCTGTCCCGCTGCCATGCACAGCCGAGGAGGCTGTCCCGTTGCCATGCACAGCCGAGGAGGCTGCCATGCACAGCCGAGGAGGCTGTCCCGTTGCCCCGTTCAGCGGTGGACGCCGCTCAGCCTCCCCGTTCGGCGGTGGACGCCGCTCAGCCTCCCCGTTCGGCTGAGGTCGTCGCTCAGCCCGCTTGCTCCATGGCAACTAGCATTTCCCCCCTTCTGCTTCGAGGAGACCCACGCTCCTCTCCCTGGCCGCACGGGGGACTTCTCTCGGCCTTCCAGTTCAGCTGGGGACGTCGCGCCGCTTTCATGCTCTGCCGAGGAAATATCTCAGCCCCCCTGTGCCATTGTAGAAGCCGCCCGGCCTCCTGGTTTTGCGGGGGACATTTTCTCCAGGGGGCCAGGACCACCAGATGGAGGACGTATAATTTTGGGCGCTCCGGGAGTAGCGCCCTTGGGGGAGGGTTCTGTCACGTATCGGGGGAAACTCTGGACTCCACTTCCCATCAGCCACTGCACTGCACTAGTTGTCACATGACCACCTGCACCTGATTCATGTTTTGGTTAATGAGCACTCATGGGTATAAATAGTCCTTGTCTGCACCATTAATTTGTCTTTCGTTGTCTTAGACTCCCGTTGTTCATGTCTTGATGTTTGTTTGTCGCCACAGTGTGTTTCAAGGTTGTCATAGTGTATTTGTTTCTTAGTGCGTTTCTTTAAATAAATGTCTTTATCTGCTTCTGGCTCAACCTCCGATCGGTGACAGTGTGTGTGTGTGTGTGTGTGTGTGTGTGTTGTCTACATGCCCGCCCTTGACTGTACGTGAGTGTGTTTGTTTGCACTCCTCAGCTCTTATACTTCTTTTTGACTTTTGACTAATAAACCATAGTGTGTTACTTTTAAAGTGTGAATCCAATTCGTCAATATCCGCCTAATACCGCTTCTGTGTGGCTAGGTGCCTGTCGTCATTTTTCCTTCTCTCCTTTACTGGAGGGGCTGGATTTGAATCTGACCATTCTTCCCTCTTCTCACCTGTCAGTCCGGCCTACTCTCAGTGGTCTCCTTATTTCACCTTTGCTGACTATCCCATGTCCCCAGGACACACCCCATTTTCTTCCCCCTACCGCTCTCCTCAAGATTACGCACCCACCAGCCCTGTGAATCATCAATAAAATTATATATTACTCATACTAGGTCTCCCTTATGGTTATTTCATGTCATTTTTATCCACAACAGCTCCTTCTACAATCAGGGTCTACATGGCTGCCATTTTGGCCAGCCATGCCTCTGTTGATGGAGCCTTTGTGGGGCAACATCCTCTAACTTCGAGGTTTATGCGTGGTGTGGCGGCTACAGTAGAGGTGATGCTGTGTCAAAGCAGCGCATCTCTAATTGGATAGTGTAAGCAATCTCAAACGCTTATGAGGCACGTGGTCTTGCTATGCCTCTGGGCATAAGGGCTCATTCCACTAGGGGGGTTGCCTCCTCGAAGGCTTTGTCTAATGGGGTATCCTTACAGGATGTGTGTGCTGCTGCAGGGTGGTCTACATCACACACATTCATTCAATATTATAGCCTGGATATTCATTCCACCCCAGGCTCGAGTGTCTTGCAGTGACCCTTGGGCTTGGGTTCCCATATTGTTATGCTAAACGCAACATGGAGTTCCCTTTGAAAGGGAACGTCTGGGCTATGCATGTAACCCTGTTCCCTGAGAATATATATCACGCGACGTGCTTAATTGGCACGTCACCTGATCATGGCAGGACTATAAATAGGCATGATTTTACACAAGCTTCAGATGGCAGTCACGCATGAGAGCACTCCCCAGAGTGTTATGCTAAATGCAACTTCTCATTCAATTCTCAGGGAACAGGGTTACATGTGTAACCCAGACGTTACATGCGTAACCCAAACCCAACACAAAATCTGACATCCAAAACAAACATTTTCCCAACAGTCGATTGTCTTTCTTTTCACAACATGTTAACAATGCAAACTTGTTAGCATCTGCATTTAAACAAGACAACAGAGAACATTTTCTACTCCTTCAGCGTCACAGGGGAACCTGGAGCCTATCCCAGGGAATATTGGGCACAAGGCAGGGTACACCCTGGGTGTACAGGGTACCAGTCCATCACAGGGCACACTCGCACACTATGGACAATTTAGACACACCAATCAGCCAGCCATGCATGCATGCCTTCAGACTGGGGAGGAAACCAGAGTACCCGGAGGAAGTTCCCACAGCACAGGGAGAACATGCAAACTCCACACACACGGCCCCAGCAGGAATCAAACCCTGGACCCTGGAGGTGTGAGGCGAACGTGCTAATCACTAAGCCACCGTGTGCCCGACAACAGAGAACAAAAGAGCAGAAATGAATAGAAGAGAATGTGTTTATAGAGAGAGTGTGAGTGTTTGTGTGTGTGTCCTGCCACAGCATCGGGAGCATCGGGCACAAGGCAGGGTACACCCTGGACAGGGTGCCAGTTAAGAGTATACATATGGCCAGTTAAAACTACTGTTAAAAGTATTTATTTTTTTTACTCAAAAAAAAAAAATTTACTTTTAAGTTACTCAAGTAAATGTAAGGAAGTAAATGTAGCACATTACTACCCACTTCTGCTGATGACTTTCAAAATTATAAGGAAAATGAGCAGATGATTTATTTATATAAACAGGTTTGAAACATAGAAAAGGATGTCATGCAACATGCCACCGGAGAAACATAAGACATTCCATACTCTTGTATTTAATCCCACTGACATGCCGTGGTAGGATCTGAAACAGTTTGTTCGCAAAAGATATTCCAAAATCTATGCTATGCAGGACTAATCAGCTAAAATGAGGCTAAATGAATAAAATCTGGGAAGTCATACCATGCATGTCTTATATATATATATATATATATATATATATATATATATATATATATATATATATATACAGTGAGGGAAAAAAGTATTTGATCCCCTGCTGATTTTGTACGTTTGCCCACTGACAAAGAAATGATCAGTCTATAATTTTAATGGTAGTTGTATTTGAACAGTGAGAGACAGAATAACAAAAAAAAAATCCAGAAAAACGCATGTCAAAAATTTTATAAATTAATTTGCATTTTAATGAGGGAAAAAAGTATTTGACCCCCTCTCAATCAGAAAGATTTCTGGCTCCCAGGTGTCTTTTATACAGGTAACGAGCTGAGATTAGGAGCACACTCTTAAAGGGAGTGCTCCTAATATCAGTTTGTTACCTGTATAAAAGACACCTGTCCACAGAAGCAATCAATCAATCAGATTCCAAACTCTCCACCATGGCCAAGACCAAAGAGCTCTCCAAGGATGTCAGGGACAAGATTGTAGACCTACACAAGTCTGGAATGGGCTACAAAACCATTGCCAAGCAGCTTGGTGAGAAGGGGACAACAGTTGGTGCGATTATTCGCAAATGGAAGAAGCACAAAAGAACTGTCAATCTCCCTCGGCCTGGGGCTCCATGCAAGATCTCACCTCGTGGAGTTGCATTGATCATGAGAACAGTGAGGAATCAGCCCAGAACTACACGGGAGGATCTTGTCAATGATCTCAAGGCAGCTGGGACCATAGTCACCAAGAAAACAATTGGTAACACACTACGCCGTGAAGGACTGAAATCCTGCAGCGCGCGCAAGGTCCGCTGCTCAAGAAAGCACATATACATGCCCGTCTGAAGTTTGCCAATGAACATCTGAATGATTCAGAGGACAACTGGGTGAAAGTGTTGAGGTCAGATGAGACCAAAATGGAGCTCTTTGGCATCAACTCAACTCGCCGTGTTTGGAGGAGGAGGAATGCTGCCTATGACCCCTGGAACACCATCCCCACCGTCAAACATGGAGGTGGAAACATTATGCTTTGGGGGTTTTTTTCTGCTAAGGGGACAGGACAACTTCACCGCATCAAAGGGACGATGGACGGGGCCATGTACCGTGAAATCTTGGGTGAAAACCTCCTTCCCTCAGACAGGGCATTGAAAATGGGTCGTGGATGGATATTCCAGCATGACAATGACCCAAAACACACGGCCAAGGCAACAAAGGAGTGGCTCAAGAAGAAGCACATTAAGGTCCTGGAGTGACCTAGGCAGTCTCCAGACCTAAATCCCATAGAAAATCTGTGGAGAGAGCTGAAGGTTCGAGTTGCCAAACGTCAGCCTTGAAACCTTAATGATTTGGAGAAGATCTGCAAAGAGGAGTGGGACAAAATCCCTCCTGAGATGTGTGCAAACCTGGTGGCCAACTACAAGAAACGTCTGACCTCTGTGATTGCCAACAAGGGTTTTTCCACCAAGTACTAAGTCATGTTTTGCAGAGGGGTCAAATACTTATTTCCCTCATTAAAATGCAAATCAATTTATAACATTTTTGACGTGCGTTTTTCTGGATTTTTTTGTTGTTATTCTGTCTCTCACTGTTCAAATAAATCTACCATTAAAATTATAGACTGATCATTTCTTTGTCAGTGGGCAAACGTACAAAATCAGCAGGGGATCAAATACTTTTTTCCCTCACTGTATATATATATATATATATATATATATATATATATATATATATATATATATATATATATATATATATATATATTGTATTGTATTGTATTATATATTGTAGGGGAATTAGCCCTAGGAGGAGGAGCACAGACCCACAAGAGACAGGTTGCAGTCAAAATGGGTGCTTTATTTGTCTGTGTGTGAATTGTCTGTCTTGAGGAGGTGAGGGCGTGTGAGTGCGAGGGGTTTCGTGGGGGTGTGGCTGGCGTTGTGACCTTCTCGAGGGCGTGTTGGGTTCCCGAGACGTGCGCGTGGGTCTCCCGTGCCGTCATCCACCGTTGAACGCAATCTCACCACCCGGCGGTCTCGTCCGCGCTCGCACATTCGGGGAGAGAAGGAGAGAGAGAGAAAGGAATTAGAGATTTGAGAGAGGATACCGTCGTGCTCAATATGGCGTGCCCGCTGAAGAGTACGCACGGAGTCTGTCTCTTAGCCGTTCTTTCCGCGCGGCCGGAAGCGCGTCCTTTTATCCTCCTCCGCCGTCGCCTGCGTGGTGGAATTTCCCCGACGGACTCCCCAATCGCCGGCCGGTGTAGCGTCAACGGTCCCGCCCTACCGTGACGGTCCTTCCGGCTGACGGTGTGTTTGGCACGAGGCTGTCCGTTTTGTGCCGGTGAGGCAGTTGGGGAAGGAGCGACTTTCCTATTATGTGCGCCGGCTGTCGGTCCATCGCGACAGTACCCCCCCTCAGCTCTGAGCCTACTGCCGCTCGGTGGTGGGCCCAGAGTGCGTCTCGTCGCGAGAGCCCATCTGCATTACCATGTTGGGCCCCCGCCCGGTGCTGAACCTGAAACGAGAAATCCTGTAAGGCGAGGAACCTGTGTGTTACCCGGGCGTTTGTGTCTTTGGCCTTGGCCATCCACTGTAGGGGGGCGTGGTCCGTTACGAGGACGAAGTGCCGGCCAGCCAGGTAGTACCGCAGCTCCTCGATGGACACTTTATTGCCAGGGCCTCTCGCTGGACTGCTGCGTATTTCCTCTCAGCGGGGGACAACTTCCGGCTGATATAGAGGACCGGGTGTTCTTCTCCGTCGAAGGTCTGCGAGAGGACGGCGCCAAGCCTGGTATCGGACGCGTCAGTGTGCACCGTGAATGGGAGGGCAAAGTCCGGGTTGCGCAGTACCGGCGCTCTGGTGAGGGCACCTTTCAGGGCTTGGAAGGCCCTCTCCGCGTCGGCCGACCCGGTCTGGCTGGCCCTTCTTTGTGAGATCTGAGAGGGGGGAAGCTACAGCAGAGAAGTTAGGCACGAACCCCCGGTAGTACCCCGCCAACCCCAAGAAGGCACGTACCTGTTTCTTCGATGTTGGTCGAGGGTAGTCCTTTACGGCCTCAATTTTCTTTGTCTGTGGCTTCAGCATCCCTCGGCCAATGCGGTATCCCAGGTACTGGGCCTCAGTCAGCCCTAGGTGAATCCATGCTCGTAGCATAAACAATACTGATATACACCAGATGATAAAGGGTGAAGGAGAAGAGGAAAGACACAAACACACACACACACACACACACACACACACAAAATATGCAGAATATATACAGTAGGGAACTGGTATGTATGCCTAGTTAGTAGGTAAGTAAATGTGCAGTCACAGTATGTGAAAAAGAGTGCAAAATGTAGTAGAATAAAATAGTAGCTGTGTGCATTTGTAGTGTCTGAGCAGTCATCTATAGACATAGAAGAGTATAAAAAGTGTAGTACTGTGTGTAGTGTTTAATAAATATGATCAATATATCAATATATTGCATGATACAGGATTTAGTAAAGTGGTAATAATGCCCAAAAGTGACAGAAACATGTGAACATGAGTGTCCTTGAGCTGTCACCCTAGTGTGTTCTCAAAGCATGTTATTCCACAGAGAGCTTCCCTGTATTATTGAAACTGGCCATGACAGAATTTGGCTTCAGTTACTTAAGCAATTAGTTTTTCTGTTAAGAGACAAAGCCATAGATAAGATACAAACAGCAAGTAATCATCTCTAATGAGACATTGGATTAATATAATTTTTCTTGGCAGGATATACTTGCTCAGGAAAAAGCATAAGTCTAATCAATTATAAATATCTTTGAACTGATTAGATCTTTTAAAGTACTTATTTTCATCCCAGACTCAACACTGAGTGTTTGCACTGTTTGTCTATATCGCTGCAATTTTGATCCAGAATAAGGAGGAATGCATGCCTTATATTAATGCTTTGAGTCATTTAAAATATGCAGTGAGTAATGAGATTCAGTAGGAAATTTTCAAGTCACTGAAGTGCTATTAACTAAAAAGGAATTTGTTACTCTAGTCAACTTAACATCCCATTATGACATTACTATTATAAGGTTATGTGGCTGAGGAGCTGTTTTGAAATATGGGATATCACATTTTGACATTCCAGCCTTCAGTGAAAGTTAAATGTACTGCTGTTAAATGTACTGCTATATGCAAGGCATACATTTTGAAGATACTTCAAATGTAAAGGATCATGATTATGACAGTTCAAAAGTAAATTTTTGAACAGTGAGCAAACATAGAACCATTTTATTCTCAAATACCTTTTTTTCCACAAACATTGTTGTGTTTTATAAAGTTATCTCTGTTCTTAATCTCAATAAATAATTAATATTTATTATTAATTATTATTAAGTATTAACTCAGCAAATGAGTTTTTAAATTTCGTATTTCTAATAAAGTTTCTCTTTAAATTCTAAGAATATATTATTCTCCCACTTCACACGTGACTGCAAACCCATCTACAATCCCACATCATTTAGCTCATTAAATGTTTATTCTCTTGTAGGCAGAGGACTCTGAAGCTTTGGTAAGCAAGGACTGGTCTTTGAATGGTAAAATAGCAGGTAAGAATGGAGATATACAGACTGGCGATAAATAAAAGGAAAACTGGTGGTTCTGTTATGATGTGAGGGCATTTTACCAGCACAGTTTGCCTGCTTAGAAGGATGAGTTAAGTTATTCTGCCTGATCACTTTTATTCTTTGACAAAACATTTCTATCCCAAGGGGAGTGTTTAGGATAACAGTATCCCCATTCACTGGGCATGATAGTTCAGTGAATGGTTTGAGGAGTATGAAAGTGATGTAAATTATATGTTATAGTCTTCAAAGTCACAAGATCTCAATCCAGTTGAACAACTGTGGGGAATTTTGGACTGACACTTTTAACCAGTACTCTCTCCACCATCATCATCAAAACACTAACTGAGGAAATATATTTAGGAAGAATAGTCTCTACAGTACATTTCCACAGTGCTTTGAAACTATTCAGATGGTTTGTCATGACCCAACACCTTATTGACACTCTCACGCACTCACTCACTTTCAGTAACCACTTTATCCTGGTGAGGGTGGTGATGGATCCTGAACCACTGGGTGCAAAGGCAGGAATACACTCTGGATGGCATGGCAGTCCATCACAGGCCAGCAAGCAGACACACATTCACAGGGGCAATTTACTTTAACCAAACCACCTACTGGCATGTTTTTGGAAGGTAGGAGGAAATCTGAGAACCCAGAGGAAACATATATAGGCACGGGGATAAAATGCTCAGAAACCAAACCCACTGTGTCACTCAGCTCTCTACTAATGCTCTTTATGGTATTTTTTCATTTAATGTCACCTCTCTGTATCTGTTAATAATTCTATTGAAACATACATTTGATATGGATGTATTGGTGTTATTATTATAATTCGTTCATTTCCAGTGTTGTTCACATGAGCGCAAAGCAAGCAAATTCCTTTTATTTATGTCAACCCCCCACCATCCCCGTCACAACCACTGCAACCGACCCTCCTACACACACACACACATCTAAAATCACATTCTTCGTTGTAGGAACAAATTGACAATTCTTGTATTTATGGGTCAACAGGCCCCCAGAGGACCTTCAGGGTCCATTGGAGATCCTGGAGATGCTGCAACCCCGTTTAAATCTATTGGCTCTTATTAGTTATGGGTCATAACTTGATTTAATATCTTGTACATATTGTTTTATATGACACTGAAGCTCTGAGAAGATAGTGAATTTTTGTGATACTTTAGTAATGCAGATGATTCAAGCGGTTTGTTTGTGATTGTTACGCTCCTGCCAGCAGATGGCACTGCAGCGTCGACATGCATGAGCGGCTTTAGAGAGCGCGCGCACGAGACTCTAGTATATGGACACGCACCTTTGTTTGTTTTGGTTCTCCCCCTGTTTAAGCATTGGTTGATGTTCGAGGGTGTGTCTTGATTTACTCCAGGTGTTTGTGTTTTAGTTTGATTCTGTTTGTTATTTAAACCCCTCGTATTGCTGTGCACTTCGTGCAGTATTATCCGTAAATGAATGTTTGAAGGAATGAATGTAGTGATGAATACGTTTAGTATGTTAAGCGGTCTTGTTTTGTTCCCTGCCTCGCATCCAGTTTCTTGTTTTAACCTTGTTAATCTTGCTCGATATAGACCGCGTTTCCTGTGTTTTGTCTGCTGTGTAAAAATAAAGACGCTGATCTGCATCTGCTCCCGCTTCCAGTCCTGGTTCATAACAGTGATTTGTCTTCTCTTCTCTCTATCTTAGTGTATAAAGAAAGTGTATAAAGTTAGAAAATTGTCTTTTCCAGTTTAATTCAACCTAAACTTGCAACCATAGTATTTTCAGGATGTCATGTCTGCCCCTATAAACTCTGTTAACTCCAACTCCTATGATACTCACCCAGGGTTGCACAACACATAACTTGCAATCACATGATCAAACAGGAATCAACATATGGCCCCAGTCTTTCAACTTCTAATTACGCACATCTGGATTCAACCATATAAGCATCTTTTAAAAAGCCCAGAATGTCACACAACTAGTGTGAACTCTCACTCCAGCTTTGGCTAGTCATGTTACTGTTTGCATTTCTGTGATATTTTCTGGTGTGACCTCCATTAATTTTATGACTACTTGTCTTGTCTGTCCTAGTTGTAGGATGGTGGTCTACATGGAACCCACTAGTGGAGCACATGGGCTGATATATATGAGTATTGAACCCACAGACAATTTTTTATGGGCCCCAGTGGATGGGTAGGCTAACACTGACCCAAAAGCCAGCCCATCATTATCCCATATGTGGTCCAGATTGCTGCTTCCCTGACCTTCTGCCTGTTTTCCACTTTGAGCACTGGTTCCCTGATTTGTTTGTGGTGGTCTTCTTTATATAAAGTGAAAGCTGCACTTGTATCTACTTTGCATACATGAAACAAGATTCGATAAAACCTAAGATTTCATGAATTATCCTGCAATTATACAGTGTTCACTGCTGTATGTGTCCGTGAAGATGCATTCATCTCTGAAATTGTGTGTGCGTGTGCGTGGGTACGTGTGTGGCTACTATTTATGTATTTATAATATATTTATGTATATATTTAATGGCTGCTATTTATTTAGATTTTTTTAGGGCTATATGGATATGGCAATCTCTGAGCAATTTTGGTGAGCTCAGTTTGAAATTTCCTGAATAGTTACTATCAACATATCGGCTCCTTCTTGGAATAAACAACCTGATTGGAAGCAGGTTGGGCAGAAATGTCAGACCACCAACTAGGCTTTCTAACTGAACAGTTTAACATATAAACACATGTCTAACATAAAGCGAGCCATGATGTGTATATTACTGTAGCTTATAGGAGGACCTGACTTTGTTTAGTTAGACTCTGCACTTGTTAATCTTTTAAATAAAAGTAAATGGCTGTTCATGAAACATGAAGTATGCTGATGTTTTTCCCCCCACAGGGAACCCCAGGAAAGCAGGGGATAGCTGGAATCCAGGAAGTCTGGGAGCAAAGCTTTTTTTTTCTCTCAATAATGACACCAGAACACAAACCATTCCTAGCTAATGCTGCCTCCTCTCTTCCTCTTGCTTCATTGAATTTGGCCAAGATGTTCAGTGAAGACTTTGTATAAATAACAGGAAAAAAATGTCCAGTTTGCATGTTGTTTACATGTTAATTTTTATACTTGCTTTTTATTTACATTGCTGTTCTGACAAAGAGATGGTATAATGATGAATTGTTTGAAAGTAGTACTAGAATATTTTTATTCTTTGTTTTGTATCATGGAGCTGGTGACCAGGGCCCCTTAGGACACAATGGCAACAAGGTCATTCTTACCTTCATAATGTGAATAATTTATTCAGTTATGTTTTAGACCATATTTATTTGTAATGTAACAATTATGATATGCATATTATGCTGCGTGATTGGGCACCACCTGGAGATAGAATTTGTTTTTGTTTTTTTACACACCGCCAATGTTACACATTGTTATACTGTAGAGTTGTTATATAATTTATAAATGTCTTACAGTTGTCACTTTCAGTTTTATGTTATTGTTGTTTTTTTAACAGGGCTCAAGAGAACAAAATGTTTCTATTCACAATATCTCAGCTACTCTTTTTAACAGTTAACTGATTAAACTGTGTGTTTACTCTTCTCCACCTTGAAAGTTATGACTTGTTGTTGTTGTAGGGTGAGAAATGTGCAAGAGGAAAAGAGTCATGGTTTATCTTTCTTTCTGGATAAGAAATAAAGACATACCATCCTTGGATCTAACAGGAACATTTATTCAAGCATGCATTTGTACAGAATCCAGGTGTCCAGATAAGATTACTCATGACTCTACTGGCCCAGATTACACATTCTGACACACAGTACAGGAAACATGGAACATTAGGGGGACCACTACCACTATGGTGGTCATTGCAGTAAAGCTACCCAAACATAATATAAGTAAACTGACTTCTAAGTTTCATAAAACCAGATGAAATAGCTATTTGGACTGTTTACAAAGTCTACCTGAACTGTGCCTGTTTTCCTGCTTCATAATTTATAGCACAGCACCAGCCTGCTAATAACAGGCTACATAGACATCAAATGTTATTGCTTCAGAAATGTTTTGTGTATTACATAATTTCATTTTCAGTAACTTTAATCTGGTTAGTGTCTTACTGGTTTAAATTAGTATTTCTTTATATGTTGGGAAATGGAATCAACAAAATTCATTATAAAATATTGTGTTTTGGTGCAAACCAAATAATGACTGCAGGAACAGAGTCATTTGTAGGTCACTTTGGATAAAAGCATCTGCTAAATTAATAAATGTAAATATAAATGCAACAGAGGGTCAAGAGTGGTCAAGAGTGTTAGTGGGAGTAGACAGGATTAGTCAGAATTCATTCGGGAGTAGGACTAAAAGAAATACTCACACACATATCTATTGCACAGTGTCATCAGTAATACTGATACAGGACTGGTTGTAAGATGTTGAGTTTCTTCAGCTGTTGCATGAAGAAAAATTTCTGTGAGCGTTTTTTTTTGTATGTTACTTATTGTTATGATGGTGTTCCCTATATAAAGTGTTGAACAAACAATATTGATAGTTCTTGATTACGAGGGGAAAGTAGAGAATAGGTTCCTAAAAAAAACACACACACAACAACTTTATATTATCAATCAAAAAGTGGGCTGTCATCATAGTCAGCAAGTTTATCAAATGTCACTTAGGCCACTTGTACACAAGACTGATGATAGATTGTCTAACTGATTATATACTGCTTATTGATCTAGCATGTTCCTTACCAGATTTTACTTCTAGTTCATTACAGATCTTTCTGCTTTGTCTTCCCTCCTTTCCCTCCCTATTAGAATGTCTGCATTCTTCTCTTTCACAGCTTTCAGAGTCTTCCAACTTGCACATTTTTTTATTAATTCAGGCTAAAGCTCTGTAGCTTTAACACTTAAGCTAAAGCTTGCAAGTGATTTTTTTTAGTTCACAGTGATGTGCATAGTTGCTGAACATTGCTGCTGATTTGTTTTAATTTACTGTGATGCCTAAATTGCAAATGTTGTAGTACAAAAGAGAATGGTGCAGCATTAAAATAAAAATTAAATACAAGCAATAATACATTCTTTTCATCTTCAACAGGTCTCTGGGATATATGCCCAGTGGTCAGTGTGCAGTCTAAATCTCACTGCTTGAGTTTTCCCATTGCACCTCTATTCACTGAACCATTACATTTATTTCTAGGCAGTTTGCTAAGAGTTTTAATTTCTTTTTTGCTGCGTGCAAATTAAACAACACTGTAGATTATCTGTAAATGTACATAGGAGAAAGATTGTGGGCACAGAGTTTCATATTTGTGCATTATTATTATTATTATTATTATTATTATTATTATTATTATTATTATTATTATTAAGGGGAGTGGATTACCAGGAGAATCAGGACTACAGGGACTTTCTGGAATGAATGGATTAAAAGTATTACCAGTTACTGTCTCATACATACAGTCTTATTCTTATGTGTATCAAACAAATACCTTAAATGCTACTAGTGGCTGATTTTATCAGTACAGGTAGTTAGGCCTTTCTCATCATCACAGGGGGAGTCTGGGAGACCAGGGCTGTTTGGGAGTGCTGGAGACAGAGACGATGATGTTAGTAACTAATTCACAATTAACTTGCTGTGAAAGAAGTTAAACATTTAATAATTTATTCAATTGTCCATGGATTACAATTTTTGAAGCCAGATAATTCAATATTTCTGCTCAATGGCTGTAGCCCAGATGATGACGGTGAGCAAGACAGTTCAGGTAAGAGTTCATTGGTCCAGTATATGTACAGTACCAAGATAAACTTATTTGGTTCAGATGGTGTCAAGTGTGTTTGGTGGCAACCAGGTGAGGAGTACAAAGACAAGTGTGTCTTGCCTACAGTCAAGCATGGTGGTGGGAGTGTCATGATCTGGGGCTGCATGAGTGCTGCCAGCACTGGGGAGCTACAGTTCATTGAGGGAACCATGAATGCCAACATGTACTGTGGCATACTGAAGCAAAGCATGATCAGTATGCAGTATTTCAGCATGATAACGACCCCAAACACACCTCCAAGACGACCACTGCCTTGCTAAAGAAGCTGAGGGTGAAGGTGATGGACTGGCCAAGCATGTCTCCAGACCTAAACTCTATTGAGCATCTGTGGGGCATCCTCAAACGGAAGGTGGAGGAGCACAAGGTCTCTAACATCTACCAGCTCAGTGATGTCATCATGGAGGAGTGGAAGAGGAGTCCAGTGGCAACCTGTGAAGCTCTGGTGAACTCCATGCCCAAGAGGATTAAGGCGGTGCTGGAAAATAATGGTGCCACACAAAATATTGACACTTTGGGCCCAATTTGGACATTTTCACTTAGGGGTGTACTCACTTTTGTTGCCAGCGGTTTAGACATTAATGGCTGTGTGTTGAGTGATTTTGAGGGGACAGCAAATTTACACTGTTACACAAGCTGTACACTCACTACTTTACATTGTAGCAAATTGTCATTTCTTCAGTGCTGTCACCTGAAAAGATATAATCAAATATTTACAAAAATGTGAGGGGTGTACTCACTTTTGTGACATACTGTATGTTACTGCACATGATAGCTTTTTGCTTTGATATGTCTGATTAAAGTTAATATAAAGCATATGAAGCATTACAGTTTGTTTAAGAAGGCACTCACACATCTGGTACATATCCAGTCTTATTCTAAACAACCAAACAGCTATAACCATATCTCTTTTATTTGGGCCCACCATTAGGAAATTCCATCCATCCATCTTCAACCACTTACTCCTTTTCAGGGTCGCAGGGGAACCTGGAGCCTATCCCAGGAAGCATCGGGCACAAGGCGGGGTACACCCTGGACAGGGTGCCAGTCCATCGCAGGGCACAATCACATACACACTCACACACCCATTCATACACTACAGACACTTTAGACACGCCAATCAGCCTACCATGCATGTCTTTGGACTGGGGGAGGAAACCGGGGCACCTGGAGGAAACCCCCACAGCATGGGGAGAACATGCAACCTCCACACACATATGGCCCTGGCGGGAATCAAACCCCGGACCCTGGAGGTGTGAGGAGAACGTGCTAACCACTAAGCCACCGTGCCCATTAGGAAATTATTACATGTAAATAAGAAAATAAATAAATAATAAAAATATTTCACACTATTTATTCAGGCTGGTGACTAAGCATAAACAAGAATTCATGAAAGCAAGTTCTAAGGAAAGCTTCAACTTTTTCCAGAATGCAGATGAGATTAGGCAAAAGACTTAAAAGTCCAATGTTTATGTGATAGTTTGAGCCTTCAGTAATATAAACTAATAAGATCTAGTCTATTAATTAATACACAAAGACGAAATAACTTGTTAAACTAAATATAGTTTACAGTCTTGAGAAAGTAGGATGCCTGCCCATTTGGCTGTTTTAGAACGTTATGCAATTTTCTGGTTTCCTAAGAACTTCCAGTGAACAGCACAGGAAATTCTGGTTTTCCTTCACCCTTTTAGCAGACTCCCCTAAGCTAAACATCTGTGAAGTAATGTCTGCCAGTAGAGGCTTTGGTGGATTTAACTCATTCTAAGCATGCAGAAATAATTTTTCACTTAAAAGTGTTTGGACAGTAATTTGGCATATTTGTCTTAATGGGTTATCTATCTATCTATCTATCTATCTATCTATCTATCTATCTATCTATCTATCTATCTATCTACAGTTACTGTCCACTTTATTAGGCATGCCATATTAATACTGGGTAGGAATACACATTGCTCTCAGAACATTCTCAATTCTTCATGGCATGGATTCCACAAGTTCTTGGAAACATTTCTGTGAGCATACAGTGGTGCTTGAAAGTTTGTGAACCCTTTAGAATGTTTTATATATCTGCATAAATATGACCAAAAACAACATCAGATTTTCACATAAGTCCTAAAAGAAGAATAGATCCCAATTAAACAAATGAGACAAAAAAAATTATGCTTAGTCATTTATTTATTGAGGAAAATTATCCAATATTGCATATCTGTAAGTGGCAAAAGTATGTGAACCTGTAGGAGTTAATTTGAACGTGAAATTAGAGTCAGGTGTTTTCAATCAATGGGATGACAATCAGGTGTGAGTGGGCAACTATTATATTTAAAGAACAGGGATCTATCAAAGTCTGACCTTCACAACAAATATTTGTGGAAATGTATCATGGCACAAACAAAGGAGATTTCTGAGGGCCTCAGAAAGAGTTGTTGATGCTCATCAGGCTTGAAAAGGTTATGAAACCATCTCTAAAGAATTTGGACTCCAACAATCCACAATTAGACAGATTGTGTACAAATGGAGGAAATTCAAGACCATTGATACCCTCCCCAGGAGTGGTTGACCAACAAGATCACTCCAAGAGGAAGACATGTAATGGTCAGGAACCCAAGGTAACTTAAAAGCAACTAAAGGCCTCTCTCACATAATGTTATGTGAGAGAGGCCTTTAGTTGCTAGTGGCTAATGTTAATGTTCATCACCAGGAGAACACTGAACAAAAATGTTGTGCATGGCAGTGTTACAAGGAGAAAGCCACTGCTCTCCAAAAAGAACATTGCTGCCCATCTTCAGTTTGCTAAAGATCACATGCACAAGCCAGAAGGCTATAGGAATATTTCTGGATGGGTGATAACAAAATAGAACTTTTGGTTTAAATGAGAAGTGATATGCTTGGAAAAAGGAAAACACTGCATAAGAACCTCAACCCATCGGGATCTTAATACAATAGAAATGCTGTGGAAAGATCTGAAGCAAGCAGTGTATGTGAGGAAACCCACCACAATCCCAGAGTTGAAGCTGTTCTGTACTGAGGAATGGGCTAAAATTCCTCCAAGCCAATGTGCAGGACTGATCAACAATTACTGGAAACATCTGGAAAATCTGATGCTGTTTTAGGTCAAATCTTTGCAGATATATGAAAAATTCTAAAGGGTTCACAAAATTTCAAGCACCACTGTATACATGGGAAGTGTAGACTGCTGGAGCTGCAACTTCCCTGAGTCCCTGTAACAAAGAGGTCACAATTTTTCATTCAGTTGCCAACTGCCCCTACTTAAAGCATCTTCTCATGTGCCTACCTTTGATATTATGGGTTGTATTGACATGATTGTATCACATAATTGCTACAGAAGTGTTGGTTGCACAAATGTTGCTAATGTCCTGTTCTAGCACATGCCAAATTTGTTCTATTGGATGATGATGATAATAATAATAATAATAATAATAATAATAATAATAATAATAATAATAATATTCAATCTGTCTGTCTATCAAACTATCTACTGATCTATCTACTAATAGATATATCTCCAAAAAATGCGAAACCTTAAGAATATTGTATTATGCCTTTAGGGAATTGGTCCCCATATCAAATTCCATTTACATATGAGTAATCGTTCTCACAGCAGCACAGAGTGTTGTATAATCAGAGGATCCTTTGATGTCTGAGTTATGCAGAATATAAGGTGTATCATTTTTCCTTAATGTTTGGGAACTTACAAATGGTCAGACCACCTGTTAATAAAAAGTGAGGTCAAATTACCCTTGACTTTTGTAACAGCTACAGTGAGTATTTCCTAGTCCGTTTTGTGAAAGCAAAACCAGTCCATGTGAGTTCTTGCCTATTTGAGTCTGTATTTTAAGCATTGTCATTAAATAATAAGAGCCATATCAGTGGTTGCTGAACGGCTGTTACAGTAGTGGGAAATGTTGTTGTGTGTTCCAAATCACTTCTTGTAACAGTATGACTATCCATCTCCTGCTCTCTGTACAGCATCCAACAAAGAGTATAAACATATTTGAATTCAGTGTTCTTTCTTGCACAGGGACTTTTTGGCAGCACAGGGCTTATTGGCATGCCAGTATGTATTCTTGGCTGTGGGAGGAAATCTTTAAAACAGAAGAGCAAATTATTTTTGGATGTTTTCTCGACATATTGAATTAATAGAAAAGGAACTTCATAGTAGTGTTTGTTTGATGGATCCTGTCAAAACATTTAACTTAATTTAGTAATTTCTCTGGGTCTGAGAGGAGACAAAGAGCTAAGGGGACCTACAGGACTCTTTGATGTCCAGGGTGAGAAGGTAAAGCAGCTCTGTGCACTACACTCCCAATATGGAAGTGTTACATTTTCATTGCAGGTTTTTAACACTGCTGGCTTTACTCTCACACACCCTAGGGCAGTGTGGGCCCAGGAACTCAGGGACATAAGGGTCTGGCTGAGGAAGTGGGCTCAGCAGTAATTCCTCCATTCAGAGTATTTGGTTTCCTTTGATATCCCTTTGATATTTTATCATCACGATTCTTCTTTCTGTCTCATGGCAGGGTCTAAGCAGAGTCTCTGGTCTGAAAGGTCATAAAGGAGAGCCATTCAAACCCAAACTTGAGGTGAAACAAGGCCTTTTTTTTGTTTTGTTTTTTTTGTTTTTCTTTTAACTTCTCTCTCTAAACATGGTTCTGGCTTATTATGCATGGGCTGCATTTTTGTTCTGTGAGAATTTAGGAATGGTTGATTAAAGGTTGATAAAATCAAATAAAATGATCAAACTGATGATTATTTGTGTGTATGTGTGTGTGTGTGTGTGTGTGTGTGTGTATGAAATTTCTTAATAGCCTGACAACAAAACTATTACACAGACCCACCCCCACACACACACACACACACACACACAGGCAGCTGCATTTGTGATTTCTATCTTTTTAAGTGTTTCATATCCATAATGTTTACCCAACACGGTAAACAGACATGCTGTAGCTCTGTCATGTATCTTTTTAATTATTTTGTACTTCAATGGGGCAATTTAGTTTCTTTTTCAAACCTTTTCTGTTGTATTTCCATTTGCATATTTTATAAAAGTCAATCCACACTTATAATTTATTTCCTGATACCTTTTCACAGTCCAAATCTGACAAATCACAGAATAAAATTTCTCCAAGTAACTGTAGTAACACACTCTTTTCTCCCCACACACTTTTTCTGCCACCTATCTTTTTTATTCTTTATATAATATTTTTTGAATATATTTTTTTTATCTGCTTGTATGCAAGTAATGGTCAATGGGCAGTTGTTAAAAACATTTCACTGCATGCCATATTGTGTATGGTTGTGTGTGACCAATAAAATTTGTATTTGAATTTATAATTGCCACTGTATGCGTTTTCATGTGCCTTATCTGTTTCCACTGTCTACACTGTACTGTGTTAAAGGTTCACGAAGACTAGGGGGATCTCCTGGAGGCCAGGACCAGCAGTAGTCATTAGTGGATCCCATGAGTTGTGAGTTATTTCAGCATATTTATTAGTTTGCTATGTTTCACCCACTCATGTTCAGGGTGTAGGGTTTGTTATGGTCATTCAGGGGAAGGTGTTAAGATGCATGAAAGATTGTAATGTTCACATTTCATTTAATTAAATATGTTCATAAAAAAGTTCATCCAAATATTGCATATGAGCTAACGCCACCATAGATATTATTGTTTTTCAGTCATGCAGACTATAGGCAATACATTCATACTAAGACATATATTCTGTATGATCTACAACAATGACATATCTAAAAGTGAAAATAAAAACTTTTAATATTTGTAGTCTTGTAATCTTGCATCATTCTTCACATTATATTTGTTTCTGCCACCGATTTAAAATATTTCCTTCTCCAATAACTAGGGTGAGGTTGAAGCTAATGGACTGGGAGGACCTGGATATCCAGGTCTTCAGGTGTGCACCATTCTATTTATATCATATTTAGAACATGTTGTGTAATCACATTGATGATTATAATACCTTTTAAATAATTCTGCTTATAATAATCATAGAGAAACAAATAAAAAATAGAATAGAACATGCATCGGTACCTAAACCCTCAATGAGCAAGCCAAGCTTTGCAATTCCAAGGAAAACTTCTTGGAACTATGATACTCCTTGGAGAAACCATGAGAGAAACAAAGTTGCAGAGAAAATATAACCTCTTCCTATTTTGGACAGCAATGCGAACCATACACAATTTTTTTAATATATATATATATATATATATATATATATATATATATATATATATATATATATATATATATATAATATGCAGTATATAAATATGCAGTATATAAATATGCAGTATATAAATATGCAGTATATGGTAATGGTTAGTGATAAGGATATATTAGTTATTACCATAATCATTACATTAACAGCAGACAAACTGCAGGTGAAGGAGTCATGCATGCAGTTATGTTTTTTCATTAATCTAGTGGTGTAGCAACATGCAGAAAGACATTTTTAGAATTATGTGCACCCACTATCCAAAAACAGCAAGCAATCTTTCCAGGAACTACTTGGTTCAAGTGAAAGTGTGGGGTTGGGGGCAAGACTCAGGAGGAGTAGCAGATGTTTGTTTTCTGACAATTGAATCCTTCAGTAAAGTTGTATAGAAAGTCTTTGAGAATTAAAAAGCACACATGTGCCTCTTCATCAATTGTTCAGTACTGGACTACACATTGTACCCTGTATAACTGTATGTGGCAAATAAAACCATTGAAGTTTGTGCAGTGAAGTAACTTAAGTTTAATTTGCAATGTAGTAGACAACAAGGTATAACAAGCTTTGAACATGGCACATTTATTTAATTGTTTAAAAACAAAAAAACTTTCGTTGATCTCATTAAATTATTTCGAAATTACAGAAATAATGTATAAGTAGCTTATATATATATATATATATATATATATATATATATATATATATATATAAGTTGTATTGTATATAACTATTTTTAAGTTTTTTTTTTTTTTTTTAAGTATTTAACTATTTATGGATCCAAATTTAAGAGGACTAGCTGGAGTAAAGGTTAGCACCCTATTTTATAATGCTATAATCCTACTAATTCCCTGTTGTACCTTTTTGTTTAATCATTTGGAGTCTGTGTTGGTGCATGTGCTAGACAAACTGCTTTGACATTTTATACTAAAAATTACTTTAGTATTTCTACATAAACCTCCTTCCTCAGTATGCCATCTGTTTTCTGAAGTAAACCGGTCTCATTTCCAAGCACTTCCAACGAAATCCCTCCTGGGTATTACTGCATTCTCTATTACATTATGGCCTTATTCTTTGTAATTCTTGAGGAAAAGGAGGAGTTTGTTTTCATTGAAACATTTTGACATCTGTAAAAAAGTTAGATAAGTGTAGTTTAAAATGCACTCAGTTTAGTACATGGACAAAGGAGCTGCTTTTTAGGTCATCAGTACATTTTACTCATTTGCTTACTGCAAAGCTACTTTTAATATTAATCTCAAATTGTCTGTATTATACCAAATTATTTAAGTTTTGATTATTGCAGATTTTATATACCATGCAATAAAATCAAATTCTATCAATGCTATTTTAATTACTCACATGATTTAATGTTAATCATGTCTATATTTTATTGACCAGATTCTCAAACTGCTACACCCCAGAACACATCTGCCAAACAGTCATCTTAAAATGATGTTTGGAGTTGTACATTAAACAGGAAAGTCGTTTTATTGTGCCAGCAGCTGAAACTGAAAACTAAACTTCTGATCTATTGTCACATATTCATCTTTTGATCTCAAACCCAAATGTTTTCATTATGTTTTAATAACGCCAAATCTTAATTAATCAATGGGCTTATGGGCTATTTCATGCTTCTTTTATTTATTTATTTATTTATTTATTTATTTATTTATTTATTTAATTTTATTTTTTTCAAGACTGCTTAATTTGTTCTGTCTAGCACTATAGTTATACATAATCATGATGGCAATTTCCAGTACATGTATAAAGCTTAACAGTGATATGTTTCAAATATAAGGATTTTGATTAAATGCCACATGTGATGATGACAAACCAGTCTTAATCTCCAGAGGGCTGAGGCTAAAAGAGATTCATGTTCTCCACTAAATCACTGGCTGTTGCACATTTAAGAACAGCAGCCCAATCCTCCACTGGTGTATTGGAGCTCCTTAAGTGTGAAGATAAACTACAATGGCCTGACTGTTACAGTTTCATATAATGATTCAAAAGACATGGGACCAACTTTGGTATTGGTGTATAATTTATACACAGTATCAGTGGTGTTTTGTGGTAAAAAATTTCACGATAGCGTGAAAAATATAAGCATCAGTGCATCTCTACTAACAACAAATGTGGGCGTGCGCAATGAGCTGGGCCCCTAGGACAATCTGAAGTAAGCCAATTAGAGAGCAGCCTCAAGTCACCTGCTTTTCAAAAGTAAAAGGACCTACATACACACACATTTGGCGGGCACCCTGCACACAGATACTATATGATAGAAATACAATGTTGATTTTTAAAATTGCAGAGAAGACCGGGACAGTTTTGACAGGCCATTGTACATGAATGTACATGAATGGCAGCGCTGATGTTTGCAGTTATGTCTGGAGTGAGGAAGCAGGATGACACATCATTTACTTTTCCTTTCTGTGTTTTTTGCCACTCTGTAAAAAGATTGTTGAATCTGTTAGCACAATCGATCGTACAACAGCTTTTCCACCATCTTAGATTTGTTTTTTCTGTGTTTTCACAGAATTCAAAGCTGATACTCAGTCTTTTTGCCACTCAGTGGGAATGACCACAGCGAGTGCGGCTACAGTGATGTCACATGCATACCCTCTATTGGTTAATTCATACTGTCTCAGCTGTTTTGTGTTACCACCTTTGATTATGTTAATTATTTAAACCCCTCATGTGTCTTTGTTCAAGATGAAGTATTGTGTGTCTGTATTTAGCTGCCAGAACCGTACCAAGCCTTTTGATCCGCGGTCACTGATTTGTGGTTTTTGATCCTGTTTAGTTCTCATGTTTATTTATTCTTGTCTCTCCTAGTTCATCCTGTTTTCAGGTCGCCTGGCCTTTTGCTTGTTTATGACTGTTTGTGCTACACGTTTTGGATTTGTCTTCCTGCCTCTTAATAAAGCTCTTAACTGCAATTGCGTCTGTCTCTAACCCCATTACATGACCATGAAGACTAAACACTAATGTACACCACATGTGATTACTCTATATAAGGTCTTCTATAGTCTGTACGCTGTCTGCTTTTAGGTCTGATGTTAATGGAAGCCTTTGCACTGGGTGTGTTACGACTTCAGAGGACTGCCTAAAAAGTGACACTGGACTGCCTTGTGACTGTGGCAATTATGTAATTTCATTTTAAGTATTTAGAGGAATAAAGTACTTATTCAATGTCTTTAAAGTTATAAGCATAGTAAGGGATCTTAACAAATGGTTGATTGAAGAATCATACATGCAGTCAGACTGACTGTGATTGCAATAATTCAATTTGGGTACTTCTATTTGATAGATATGACATTAGTAACATCAGCAAGACTAACTTGTGCATTTGATGGTCCTTCTGTACCATTTGTCAAGTTTCATTGCAGATAATTGAGGCTTTATTTTATGAACATTTTCTCTGAAAGTATGTTGCTTTAACACATGTATATCACTCTTCTGTTCTCAGGAATGTGAATTCTTGAAACAATTCACAAACTTTGCTGTAAGTGTTCATAAAACATACCTAGGAAGCATTATTTTTCAGCTTACTCTATTTCAAAACAAGGTTATAGGTCAGACTTTCACGGCAATCTTAAAAACATTCCGAATTATTAATAATTTTATTTCCTTCATTTTCTTTATTAAATACCTTAATTAACCAGTTAATGCTGTTTTAACACATCATGAGTAGTACATTTAGAGCCAAAGCATATACAGGTTGGTCAAACTTTTCATAAAGATTATTAACACAGGTTGACACAGATTGTGTCTTGCTTACACAAAAATGCAATCCTGTACACCTGATATTGATCCACACTGCTTAGGTTTTTAAATCTATGTACATTATTCACAGATTGCACCTTGCGTATTCATCATGCCTGTATCATGCACGACTTTCTAGACAGCATCTACAGTATTAATGTGGTGAATATGCAGTGAAATGTGTCATGGTTGTTGGGTTTCAGATGAAAATGTGGCTTGCAATTCTATCATTAAAATATTTATTAATAAAAAAATTAGACATTCAAAATTTACATTTTAGAGTGAACTTCTTGCTGACTAGAATTCACGTTCTCATTTCAGCATGCTGTGGTAAGTCTTACAAACTTAAAAATGGTGGTGAACATTTGTTGTTAAAAATGATAAACCCACATGAAGGCCAGAGAGCTGTCTATGGGAGAAAAGCAAGACATTTTGAAGCTGAGAAAGGAGGTAAAAATCAATCAGAGCCATTGCACAAACATTGTGCATAGCCAATACAACAATTTGGAATGTCCTGAAAAAGAAAGTAACCACTGGTGTACTGAGCAACCAGACATGGAACCACAAGGTGCAAACCACTCATGAGGAGTAAGATTCAGAAAGCCAGATTGGAATTTGCAAAAAAATACAGAGATGAGCCACAAAGTTCTGGAACCAAATCAACCTCTACCAAAGTGCTGGAAAGGCCAAAGTGTGGAGAAAGAAAGGATCTGCTCATGATCCAAAACATAGATGCTCATCAGTCAAGCATGGTGGAGGTAGTTAGTGCCTTGCATGGCAGCTTGAGGTACAGACTAATTAAGTTATCATTAAATATATAATAAGGCATAGGTCAACATATAGAAATAAAAATCTAACTCCAAATAGAATTTATGTAGTATAGAGGAATGTTAAATCTTGACATATTTTGTCTGAGATCACTATTTTTATTTGATATCATTGTTTGAGATAAAATATACTGGTGGAACTCCATTGCTGTTTTATTATGTGTCCTATTTGTGGGTTGTGGGGGAAAGTGAAAGCGTTGACAGCTGTTTTACTGTATGAATCAAGATTTGTGGAATAGAAGAACATGCTCTTATAATACCTGCCAAATGAAAATAAAACTAAGTCCTTGACTCTGTTTTTGATTTCAGCATCATAAATCATGCAGGGCTTTCTGGCCTTGCTTCCCAATTAGACTGTTTCCTGACAATCCACTCAAAATGATTAATTTGAGGTATTTTCATTATCCTGTTTATGGCTTTATTTTGGTTGTGGAGCAACTGGACGGACACACACATACACACACACACACACACACACACACACACACACACACACACACACACACAATTTAGAGTAGCTAATCCACCCACTGTCATGTTTTTGGAAGATGGAAGAAAACTGGAGAACATGCTCAGAACACACTCCACACAGACAGTAAGCTGAGCTAAATTATGGTAGGGCTGCAACTAACGATTACAAATATAAACTTCAGACTAAAATTGTACATTAGCACAACTGTTTGTCCAATTATATATATACATTAGGGGAAATAAGTATTGGACACGTCAACATTTTTTTCAGTAAATATATTTCCAATGAGGCTATTACCATTAAATTTTCACCAGACATCAGTATTAACAATGGAAATATAAATTTTTACAACATTAAAGTCCATAAATAAAGTTATGTGTAATAAAGTTACATATACATTTGTAAAAGTTGCATCTCCGGTGTCACTGTCCCTCATGTATGTTTTTCTTTTGCGTTCAATTGTGGTCTCGCATTGGAGTATGGGAAATAGTGCATTGACAAGTGTACATTGGATGTGCACTCAAAATCAGAGTGCATTGTGGGTATAAATGAGTGAACCAATGTAGGGAATGAAGTAGGGTGTTTCTCATTTTTTATTTGTGCATCCTCATTTCCTTTCCTTGATTCTTTTCCTTGCATTTTAGCTCCAAACCAATAGGATGTGAGGGAAGGATGCAAGGATGAGATGCGAGGAGAAAGGAACTGAAGCAAGTCAAATGGAATAGCCTCACGCTCTCAAGCATAAATTCAACATGACATCAAGTAATGATGTCTTTGCTCAGCTGGATTACCTCACTTCACTGCTCTGCCGTTATATTTATTTTTTTGATGTGATGTTAAGTTATTGGAGTTTGGTTAATAACAACAGTCTTAATAAAGAAAATGCACTGATAGTATGTGAAATGTCTGGGTTAATCAACAGTGAATTAATAAACAATATATAGAGTATCAAATCTTTTGTGCAGCTTTGCATATCCAAACATACAAGGATCAATACATTACAATACTCATTGTAGGTATATTATTATTTAATTTTATTTTACACAAAATTCAATCACATCATCGAAGGACTTTTTGTTTGAGATTGTGGCAGATGTAAAGGAGGAGGAGAATTTATTCATGCATCAGGTTTTTCTACAAGAAACACTTCTGGACATCGCTCCTAGCTCCTCTGGAAGCACCTCACCTCCTCGCAGTGCAATTAGAGAATTGATATATCCTTCAAGATGGTTGAGGTTGATTGATTTCCGGGTCATGGGCTGGAGGACAGAGGAGCGAGGAAATGAGTAAGCATCAATTTGAGTATTGAGAAGCACCCCTCATGGTCCATTTGAGAAGATACTACCCTTCTAAAATTCATACACTAGATGACAGAGCGCATAGTGCATATTGTAAGTGTATAGTACATCATTTGGGACAAAACTTTAGTATTTACTCTCTGATGCGTGTTTTCGGAACATATGTAATGCAATGGGTAAATGTACCCCGTACCGCCCGCAGACCAACTAATCGATAATGAGATTCATTTACAATGATTTTCATTATCGATTATTATCGATTAGATTTGCAGCTCTATTCAAAATTGAATTGGGGACCCTGGAGCTGTGAGGCGGCCAAGCATGCCACCCAAAATCATCACTTATAAATGGCATAAACTTTCATTCTTAGGCCTCCTCATGAAGTGCACACATTGTTGGACTTTCTAAAGCGTACTCATGTATAGTTCCTATCAAGTCATCTTGATTCTCAATTGCTTCAAGCCAGTAGTTGAGAATGATGTGCTGCTTGGTTTTTGAGCTACTCCCTGATGATACATCACTAGCAGTATTCATTCCATAGAAATAGGTGTTGTCTATGACCTTAATGTCTTTTGCTTACATGGGTGCAGTCATGCATGAACAAGGTGTATCATATGGAACTGAGCACACAATATTTCAAGAAGTATAGAGGAAGTGTGCACAACAATCGTGATGCATACGTGAAAGGAAGTCTTGAATTAAATTATTCCAAATTAATCATAAGTCATACTGTCATTATGCAAATAGGTTCATATTTGTGTTAAATGTTGAACTCAAACAAAAAGCTTGGCCTTTAGAGCAGTGTGGAGAACAATGTATGTATGGCTGGGATTTTATTTTATTTTGTTATTGTTATAATCCTTTGTTTCATGTGAAGTCACAAAAATGTGTGTACTTTCCTGTCCACCATTTTGAATCCCTACACAAATACTGACTCTCTGTGTGAAGACTGCCACACTGTGGTATATATGGATGTTCTGTTTATATTCCCTATAAACCAAGTGAACTAAATATTGTTCAAGGTTGGAAAAGTTGTCACGAATCAGGGCCAAAAAAACTCAGATATTATATGAAGAAAGGCACAGATTATGGAAGGCTGCTGTTAATCATAAGGATATCACAACTGAAGAGAAGTGGGATGGAATGATCATTCAAAACACTTTGCTCTTTCATGACACAATTAAAATGTTGTGTGTACTTTGCTGTACAAATTTACAGGTTAATTTCTGAACTACCAATCCTTCATTATATTACCCTTCCCAGCTAATGGTTCATAATGGTAAATTAAATTAAATTCTTAGACTATAGTGGTACTCTATTATAATTGCTCTTTTAGTCTGTGGTGGCCTGTATTATTTCCCATATGACTGTCCCTGACTGCATAAAGTTTGAGACCGGTTTATTGCTTTTCACTGCCTAATAAATACAGCTTTTATCTCGATTGGTCTTACACATCTTCATTATTCATTCATCTTCATGATTTAGAAATTGCTCATATTGTCTTTATAAATACACTGAAATAATAACATTTCCTGATATAGGTCTTAGACACATCAATGTGTGTTCATTATTATTGCTGTGATGCTGAGAATATACAGTCTAGATAAACTGTATCTGCTTGGTTGAGTCAAACTGTAGTCTATAATACCTTAGCCATTTTGATCAGCAATAAGTAAGTGTAAATGTGTGTGTGTGTGTGTGTGTGCTGTATGGGTGTTAGTGTGTTCGACTTTATTACATTACTTTCCTTACTTTGAGATTGCATTCTGGACCTTTGACCTTTGAATCTTATCATTTAGAGACTGACAGTTTGGGTTTAAACAATTCCTCATCTAATAATCCTCCACTTAGTGCTTCACTAAGTGGTTAAATGACCACGAAACTGAACGTAAAATGTTTTTTTATTCATTGTAAAAGAAATATCAAACGCATTCTGTGTCGCAGGTAAATAACAAACACGTTTACACACAAATTATAGTCAAGCCTGTAGCAGCGTGGATTTCCCCATGACGTCGCACATTTTAGTAAATGACACGCTATGGTTAAATCCCAAATAGCTCCCTGTTTATATCTATAGTGCGTGACATAGTGCGTACAAACCTATTGTTCGTTCCCTATGTAGTGCACTTATATAAGGAGTAAAGCGGCATTTGAGATGTAGCCAATGGCGTACTGTCAGCTCCGGGAAACGCCCACCAAACTGCTTGTTTTGGGGATTTGTTATTGAGCGAATGTAGGAAGTTTCTGGTACTTCGGCATAGGTGTATGTTTGGACCGTGTAAATTTCAGTGACACGTTGAAAACACGCTATATGTTCGTGACGTAAAACCCTACAGCGCGGAATCTCACCTCTGTCTGGATAGCCCCGGTTAATATATTTAGTATTTGCGTATTTAGCGGTGAGGCTTAAGCTAGCAACAATGAAGCAATAGCTGATAACAGTTGTAGCACTAGCTGATCAGCTAGTGACACTTTATCTTCAGTATGGATTGTAGTGCGCTGGAGGTGGACGCTGTGAAATTTGCAAAATCAGCGGTGTTACACGACCAGAAAGGGAAATACAACGAAGCTGTTTTCTTTTACAAGGTAAGCTACATACTTTCATTTTACTGCCACGTAGGTCAACAAGCAAGCTAAGTCAGTGGAGCTTATTGGTGTGTTGTGAACTAAAGCACACTACAGCTGGTGACTTCCGGCTTTCAGCTTTTATTTAAGGTTAGATTAAAAAACAAACAAACATCTTACAGGAATACAATACAATAACAATAAATGCAGATAAAACATGACAAAACAGAAATAAAAGTGTCTAAGTAAGGTGTTGGGCCACCACAATTTCCCAGAACAGCTTTAGTGTTCATTGAGATTAATAATAAAGTAATACTTTATTAATACTTTATATAGTGCAAGTCTCTGGAACAATACTGGTGTCCAGTGGCTTTATTTATCATTTCAGTCATAAAGTATACAGCTGCTATAGTACACTGTGGAAGGAAACAACCTTCCTCCATGACCATGGTGCTGCATAAGGAATGAACATCATTTTTTTCCTAAAGATATTCCCTCAGTGTTTTGATTGTGGTGGACTGTTAATTTTTTTTAACGCTTATTCAAACCATTCAGTGAGTCCACGTGCACTATAAGTGGGGGTGGACCATCCTAAAAGAGCCCACTCTGATCAGAATGGAAATGTTTCAACATAGGGTCAAAGTAATCAGTCTGAGTAACGTTGCATTGATTTGCAGTGACTCTTTTCTCCAAGGGGACAAGTGGATCCAAAACATACCAACACAATGCTGAACAGAGCCAATTTGTTTTGTTTTTTCCCCTCACCTGTCTTTATACTCATTGCTTTAATTTATACTTTGGTGTTCTCAAAAGTTGTTGCTGTAGCTCAGGAGTGTCACAGACTGTGATTTAGTCCACAAAGTCTTTGTTAATGATCTTAGTGAGATGAAATAGATGTATTAAATGAAAACACTAAACTCTTCAGTCCTGTTGTAATCATGGTAAGTTAATGTTAAACTGTCCAGAGGAAAAAAAAACAACAAAAAAAAACACTGTACATGACATGTTAAATTACATGATTTGCTATTTCATTTGAAATAATGACTATCTATCTATTTATCTATCTATCTATTTAATTATTTATTTATTTATTTATCTATTTTTATTTTTATTTTTTCCTTAGGAGGCAGCCCAAGCTCTTATCTATGCTGACATGGCAGGGTCCAAACTGGAAAACATTCAGGGAAAGGTGAATGAGTACCTGGACCGAGTACAGACTCTACTCAATGCTTGTGAGTTTCCAGAAATATCAGGATTTGTAAGACCTGGGCGTATCTACCAATGCTGTAGCTAATTTTACACTTTCCTCATAGGTGCCTCTTACTTTCTGTAATTCGTTAAGGCTTATTCAGGCCGGTTTGTGTATGGGTGTGAGTAGCTGAGAGCGCGCATCATCATGAAACTATGTCATCATGGTCATAATAATGTATAGGAGTGTGCTCATGTTCTATTACTACAATGAGTAAATAAACTTCACATTCTACGTATATCATTTAGTGAGGATAAAACAAATATTACACACAATAATTAAAACATCGCTGTCAAACCATATGGGAGACTATTTGTCCCCAAAAAATAATCTCTCCAATTATTGTTACTTTTTTGTCTTTTCTTTTCCTTTTTCTTTTTTTAATAAATAATTGCCTTTTCATGTGCCAAAATTATTTACATCCATAAGGAATTCTTTAAAGAAGTACAAACAAATTGTCATTCTTGAAAGATTTTTTAAAATCCTTTTATTTACTCTCAGTAGGAATCTGACAGTGAGGAAATTTCCCACCGCCTAATTGATGTGTGACAACACCGGTAATACTGGTATCACCAGGGGTGGGAAGGGAAGGGGGGTTGGGGGGGCACAGTTGGTTTTCCCCCTTACTTATGAATGCCCGTGAGGCCCAGCACTTTTAACTTTAGCTTTCGAATTAGCGGCAATTGCTTGAATGGTTGGTTCATTATTACAAAACAGTACAATGACAAAGTCACTTATATTAAACATAGAACTTTTGAAACCAAATCTTCCTCCATCGTCTTGTCAGTCAGCTCGGCTCACTCTCATTCGTGCTAAATTAAATCTGACTCCTGCTGATCTGTGCTGCGACTCTGACTCATTTGGCTCATGCTGAATTGAGCAGACACATTGAGTTTTTAATTGTAGCGTCCATTCTCTAACTGAACAAAATAATTTTTATTACTATAAAAAGGCAAAATGACAATGGGGGCAGGCGGTGCCACGATGGGCAAGTGATGTTATCGGTGTGCGGCCCCAGCACCGGAAAAACTGGGAACACAGACTATCGCAGCAAGCCTAACTCTCAGTCTTCTGTTGTTGCCCTTAGTAATGGCCTGTTTAAACAGTTATAAATACCGTTACGCAAAATTAGGGCTGTAACTAAAATTTCACATGTCTGAAACTGTTGGATTTTCATGAAGTGCCTATAATTCTGTATGGAAATGGAAATGTAAATCATTTAATTTCTTTGAGATGATAATAATGGGTCAGATTTGTTTACTAAATCGTCTAATCAGTAAGCACTCCACACACCCTTCTTATGTGTGTAATGCACATGTAAATTTTGTTATTAATGTGTTATTAATTATTGCATCTGTTGTACATCAGTGGAATGCTTTGTCAAGGAGTAACAGGATATAACAGCTCAACATTTACCAATATTAACTCAGAACATTGTGAATTTTTAGCATTTAACATTATTATTGTACTGGTAGAAAATAAAAAGCCTAACCAAACATTGCATATTTTTTGCCGTTTGTAATCTTGGTGTTCAGTGCCTTTTATGTGATTGTATGAATTATTGAAATGTTTTGTTCATGTCTCCCTCACCAGTTCAAGCTCAGAGCAGTGACCCATTAAAAACCAAGCATCAGCTGGAGCTGGAGCGTTCATACTTTCTGGTAACCCAGGCTTTCGAAGAGGATGAGAAGGGTAACACTGATGAAGCCATTGAGCTCTACACTCAGGCTGTGGAACTGTGCATTCAAGCAGTGAGTTCTGCAGACACCTTTATACATATATATAAAATTAAATATAGAAATAAAATTCACAAAAATACTCTGCTGTCATGGATATCAAACAATTGGTAACACAACACAGGTTTATCCCCCGAAAAATATATGTATATTTTTAAATATAGGTCTGCAACAGTTATTGTCACCTCTATGTATTCTTATGAGAGAAATATATTTGAAGTACATTTGTTTTAGTACACCAGGGTGATCAGGAACAGGAAAATGTTCAACCATGAGGCAACACATTACCTTAGCCAAATTCCCTTATTCATTCACAACAATGGGTTAGACTAAGGAATATAGCTGTGATGTATGACAAAAGTTTGTTGAGCTTCATAAAATGGGAAGTGCCTATAAAAAATAGCACAAGCATTGGAAATGCCCATTTCCACCGTCAGGGCAATAATCAAGAAGTTCCAGTCAACTGAAAAGAAAATCTGTGGGGTGAACTGAAGAGGAGAGTCTACCAGTGTGGATCTTGAAATTTGAAAGATTTGGACAGACTCTGTATGAAGGAGTGGTCTCAGATCCCTTGCCACGTATTCCCCAACCTCATCAGGCATTATAGGGGAAGACTCAGAGCTGGTATCTTGGCAAAGGGAGGTAGCACAAAGTATTGACTAAAAGGGTGCCAATAATTGTTGCACATCTACATTTAACAAAGATATATATTTTTTGATAAGCCTGTGTTGTGTTTTCAATTGTTTGACATCCATGAGAGCAGAGTATTTTTGTGAATTTTTTTAACAAAAGACCAAAAGGTTAAATGATGAAAACAATTTTTCACAGGTTTCTTTGCTCATATTTACTAAGGGTACTAATATTAGCGGAGGGCTGTATGTATGTGTGTGTGTATATATGTGTACGTATGTGTGTATATGTGTATATATAACAGCATATAATAACAATAAACTTGAATTAAACTAAATCTTTTAAGCAACTCACATTTATAGCATTTGGTGGAAAGCCTTACCCATAGTGACTTACAGAAGTGCTTTGTAATGTCCGAGTAACATATCCTCATGGTAGCACAAATAAATAGGTTTCAGAATATAGTAAAGCTGCAGATTTAGCTTTCACGCAAGTGTTTATTGAAGGTGGGTCTTCAGTGTTTGCGATTCAGGCCTTCACATAGCTAGGGGTAGTTTATTTCACTACCTTGGTGTGATGAAATAGTTTTGATGCATGTCTTCCTTGTGGTACAGAGCAGGGTTTAATAACTGCCTTTAGATAGGATACGGTTGGCTTTCAGTGTTTTAAATCTGATGCACACAGCTACAGAAAGCCAGTGGAGGGAAGGCAGCAAAATAGTGATTGTAATGTGGCTGATGTTGAGTCCCATATTGGCCCTGTCTTAAACTGAACTGCTCACCTAGTAAACTCTGAACTCTCTTGTCCTTCTCTCCAACAGTCCAGTGAGACTTCGGATCAAGCTCTACAGGGAAAACTGAAGCAGCTAGCTCGCCAGGCACTGGACAGGTAAACTACAAAGACTGAATGACTTCTGCTTGTGAAACACAATACTCACCATGCCACAGAACCTCCACACTATAGTGTATGTCTGTCTAATGTGTTGGTTTGCAATTCATTTTATTTCACCACCAACTTCTCTAAGTTTTTTCTCTACATCTGTATACTTCAGGGCAGAAGGACTAAAAGATGCCCTTTCGAAACCCACGCCCCAGGAAAAGCCTACTTCCTCCAATGTTAAAGCTCCTCCTCCAGTGAGGCAATACCTACCCCTGGGTCCAGATTTCTCCCTCCATGACAAGCCACAGCCAGTGCGAGCAGTGCAGTCTAGTGAGCCACAGGGCCAGCGCTACACACAGGAGGAGATAGAAGTGCTCAGGTAACAACATCTGGAGTTATAGTCACTCTAAATCATGCTTTTTTTTCTTTTTTTTTTTTATAGCTGACTGTTCCTATTAAATTTCCTGTTTTGTCTCCTGAAGGAAGACTTCCAAGATAAATGGAATTGAATATGTGCCATTCATGAATGTTGACCTAAGGGAACGCTTTGCCTTTCCTGTTCCATTTTCGTGAGTACTGTTTGATGTACCCTTTCAGATCTGATATATTTTGCTTCACACAACTTGATAAATGTGCTATTTTTACTTGTGAAAATGTTCTTTTGCCAAGCTTTAATAAAAACAAAACAAAACAAAAAAAGAACCATCATTTACAATAATCTGCAGGGATAAATGTGGAAAGCTGGCCTTATCGCCTAAACAGACAGCCATCTTCTGTCGCTGGGTCCGACCTGATGACATTTGCAACAATCCCACCATGATTTTCACTGTGTCGAGCTTCAGCATCAAACAGGTGTCATGGTTTCCTGTGTTCTACTTTCTGAGGAATATAAAAGTAAAAGCAGCTGTAAATGGTTTTAAATTTTAACACCATTAAGTTTGTTGCTCCTGCAGACTGTGGTATCAGACTGTTCTTTTGTTGCCTCTTTGGCCATCAGCGCAGCATATGAGAGACGGTTCAACAAGAAATTAATCACGAGGTAATTACAGATACAGTTATGCATGTTTTCTTTCCCACTGACTTTCTCACCGACTTTCCGACCGACTTTCCCACCAACTGTAGTGATTGCTGTGTGTTACATGTTTACTGGAAACCATGGCTGTAGATATTCCGACAGTCAGTTTTGTCATATAATAAACAACATGAAATGCAGTGATGAAACATGTCTGTGTGTGTTTGTGATCTACAGCGTCATTTATCCTCAGAATAGGAGGGGTGAGCCAGAGTATAACCCATGTGGGAAATACATGGTGAAACTACACATCAATGGGGTCCCTAGAAAGGTACAAACACTGTGTTATCTTGTTTTAGCAAAGTTGTAATTACGGGCTGCTGTAAATAATTAATGACCTGTGGATGGTGTGGTCCGACGCAGAATTTATATTATGTGAGCCTCTGCCATACAAGAATTTGTGAATTAGCTGTTCTTATCGAAACAATAACGTAATAGAACTAGTCTCAATAATAATAAAAACATGATTTGCCACATGTGTCAAACTGCTGTTTATATAAATTTAATCAACATAGAAGGACAATATTTAGAAACTGACTACTTGCCAGTGACCGAGTTCTCTTGTAATTTTTCCTCTTAAGGTGATCATTGACGATTTCCTCCCTGTGGACCGCAATGGTGAGCTGCTCTGCTCCTACTCAAGTAACCGAAACGAGTTGTGGGTTTCCCTCATAGAGAAAGCCTACATGAAGGTGATGGGTGGATATGATTTCCCTGGCTCCAACTCTGTAAGTATAGACTACAAACTACATATTAATTTTACATTTCAACTATATGAATTTTATAATAGAAATGCACTTATTAAAAGAAGGCTTTGATTACACATATATGCAAGATTACAGCTGCCCTATATGGACAGAAATAACATTGCATCCAGACTCTCACAGATTAAGCAAGATTATAAATCAAGACTATAATTGAGAGAATTTGTGTTGTTACCTCTGAAGTCCATGACTTCTGAATTTTTCCTGATTTGTTATTTTCCTTTGTAGAATATTGACCTGCATGCGCTGACTGGCTGGATTCCAGAACGCATTGCTATGCACTCAGACAATCAGTCCTTTAACAAGGACGACACCTTTCGCATGCTGTACCAAAGGTGAACACACATGAGTGTACAAACTAAGCATGCACACACACACACACACACACACACACACACACACACTTCGTGAAGTGTTCCAGTGCACTAGTCAAAGACTCTATTTGTTTAACAGGCAGAACATTTTGGCAGTGCTTCTTAGAGTCAATTCCCATGTGGATTTCCATTAACAGGTTTCACAAAGGAGATGTCCTAATCACTGTAGCGACAGGTGTAATGACTGAGGAGGAAGGGGAGAGGTGGGGCTTGGTGCCCACACATGCCTATGCTGTCTTAGACATCAGGGAATACAAGGTCAGTTGCACAGCCTCCAACCATATACTCATGACTTACTGCTAATGTATATATAGAAATTGGTGATAAATTAATGGGGGGAAAAAAACAACATAAAATGTCTTAATGAGGTGTTGGGCCACCAGAACAGCTTTAGCGCACCTTGGCATAGATGCTACAAATCTCTGGAACTGTACTGTGTGTCTCAGAGATCTCTCACATGCACATTTTAGCAATGGAGAAAGGCAAAAATAAGCAAAAAAAGAAATAAAAATGAATTGAGTTTGTGACTGTTTAAAAATTCAGACTCATTCCTGGTCTTTTTGTGTGTTATGTTTACCCATACTTTTCCTTTCTGCACTTAAATTTTTGTTCTGTTTGTCATGGGCTCCAGGGGAAACAGTTCCTGCAGCTGAAGAACCCTTGGAGCCATCTCAGGTGGAAGGGCCGCTACAGCGAGCGGGATGAGAAGAACTGGACACCAGATCTACTCAAGTACCTCAAATTTGACCCCAAAACTGCACAAAAGTTTGATAATGGTGAGGGGGGATTTCTTAACACTTAGTGAAATGGAGAGATGTGTAAGACCTGTTGGCTAACTTCTGGTCTGTATTCAAGGTGTGTTCTGGATCATATGGGAAGACTTATGTCAATACTATGATGTCATCTACCTGAGCTGGAATCCTGGACTGTTCAAAGAGTCTTCTTGCATACACAGGTAAGTCTTGTACTACTCTTCTAATGTCTCATAAGGTCATTACATGACTATTACTTGACATGCCAGGCTTGATCACCTTTCTGTCCTATACCAGACCATGGACATAAAAAATACTAGTTTCTAATTGGCAGGCAGGCATTAAATAATTTCCTGTTTAGGTACCTTTCTAAAGTTGGTCTGTTCAGAAACCTATTCAGTTTAAAAAAAATGATCCTGACACTGTGTAAGTATGTCAGAACATAAAGGTGTATGAGAAATAGGCCTGTTTATGCTGTACAGGAAGCATACAGGAAGTATAGGGTATCCTAAAAGTCTCCATATGCAGGGGACTATGTATGCCAGCACCAAGTCATTGTGTCTTTGTGAGTGGATGTCAACTTCTTGGGTTAGTCCACAACACTTTTAGTTAAAGAGTGTTAATGTTTTGGAATGGCCAAGTCAAAGTCCTGTCCTTACTCCAATAGAAAAGTTGTAGAAGGACCTGAAGCAAGCAGTTCATGTTAGGAAAAGTTGTTCTGTACTGAGAAATGGGCTAAAATTCCCCCAAGCCGATGTGCAGGACTGATCAACAGTTAGAGAAAATGTTTAGTTGCAATTATCGCTGCACAAGGGGGTCACACAAGATACTGAAAACAAAGGTTCACATACTCTTGCCACTCACAGATATGTAATATTGCATCATTTTCCACAATAAATAAATGACCATGTCTAATATATTTGTCTCATTTGTTTAACTGGGTTCTTTTTGTCTACTTTTAGGACTTGTGTGAAAATCTGATGATGTTTTAGGTCATATTTATGCAGAAATGTAGAAAATTCTAAACCACTGTAAGAGAGAAGAAGGGAGGTTTGCAGTGGTGCGCATGGTACCCTGTGATTAAAAGAATGCTAATTTCAACAGTTTGCAGCTTTAACACTGTAGATTGCTAAACATAGTAAAACTTTGAAAGAAATTATATTAAACACTGTCTATTCTTGCCCAGTCGTACTTGGAGTTGCACAGTTTGTAGCAAGCTTGAGAGGAATGCAGCTTAAGCCTTTGAAGCGCGTGGGTGTGCTCCGAATGCAGCTTTTGAAGAGTTGTTCTAGTGACATTTGGTTCACAGGATTGTATATAGGGGCTACATCCTTCCATCTACTCCAAAAGTACTTTAATAAAAGTTTTCCCCTATCTGTGGATCCATGATACCTATACAGGAATTATCCAGGAGTTATTTATAGGATACATCACATGGAAGGATAATTATAAATCAACTTCTTGGATGTGACCATAGGAATGGTTGTATAGTGATAGCATGCAGAGGACTAGAAAGTCAGCTAAGATAGATTTTTTGTTCATATAATTCATTTATGAGTGAGCTGGTCATATACAAAACCTTCTTTTCCCAAACTTTGATATGTGGTTGTTGGTTAAGTGAGATAACAGCAGAAAAAGTGTGTTTATATCTGAAAATAATGGTCTCGTCAAAGGAAACACCTGCCATAAGCTCTGACGTTAAGACCGGAGTTCTCAGTTTACCAGCTCAATTGAGATTTAGCCTCATTCTAATACTTAACAGTAGTAGTAAAGATAAAATCAATACAGATTTTCAATCAGAAGAAGAGGTAACTGTGTGCATATTTTTGTGTATGTGTTCGTGAGCACTTGTGGGTCAGTGAAACAGTCTTGTAAACATGTGTCTGATCTGGGTGACAGAGTTTTTTAATTGTGAGTGAAGAGGGTTGCTGCAGTAATTGTTCATGCACAGTGATTTGCCTGTTGCAGTAGCTGGGATGGAAAACAGGGTCCAGTGAAAGATGTTTATAGTTTGGCCAATAACCCTCAGTACAAACTGGAGGTGCAGTGCCCACAAGGTGGAGCTGCAGTATGGGTGCTGCTAACAAGACACATCACAGACAAGGTATAGTTGGTCACAGAGCATGGTCATTTTCATTTTCAATTTATGCATTGATATTAACTGTTTATTCTTTTTCTACTCTTTAAGGATGACTTTGCTCAAAACCGAGAGTTCATCACTTTAGTGGTTTACAAGAATGATGGCAGGAAGGTTTACTATCCAAGTATGTATCTTATAAATGAAAATTTTGAAATAAGTAATATGTGCCTTTATTTCCTTATATTTTCTTTTTTTGCATTAAATACAGCTTATCATTTTCAAGTTTTCAGTTTATTTGGAACACCTCTTGTTTCTAGTAGAGTGTAATGTGGACAGCCATTTTAAATTCATCTAAAAGATGCTTATTTGGGTTGAGATCTGAAGACATTCCACACACCATCACACTGACACCACCATGTACTGCCCACACCAGACATTTTACAGCGGCTTGGAACACAGGTCAACCGATCGGCTTGTAGAGCGAAAATGATCTGTTTAATAACCATCGTTTGAACCTTAAACTCACAGGAAGTTTTTGAGGAGATGCATACACTAATAGACAGCCATATGTGTGAATTCATCACTTTTTAAAGCAAATTCTCTGCTCTCTGTGTCTATCTTTTAGGTGACCCTCCCCCTTATATTGATGGCATCAGGATTAACAGCCCACATTACCTGACCAAGATTAAACTGACCAGTCCAGGAACTCACACATTTACACTGGTTATGTCGCAATATGAGAAGCAAAATACCATCAACTACACATTAAGGGTAACTCCTTGTCTTTCTCTCCAACTTTGTGTTTCATATTTCATCTTGTGGCAGAGCAGCGACTGAAAAAATGTTTATCTGTGATATTAGCCTAGTTTCGTTTGGTTGTGAAATATGATTTAATAATGTATTGACATAGCTGAGTGTTCATAGCTCATTACTGTATGTGATGCTCTTTATTAATGTCTCGAGGGTTCCATGAGAAAATGGCATGCCATGCCACTTTCCACACACTTCTGCAAATTGTAAAATGAATATTCCATATACTACACAGAGATTAGATATAATAAGATGCATGCCATTTAGGAGTGGCTCTAATATTCATTAGTATGAATTTACTATATTCCCTTCCAGGTCTATTCATTGTGCAAGTTTAATTTCTCCAAAATTTCATCACCCTTCTCCCACACAAAAAGGGTAAGCAAGTTTGTATCATATACTTTTTATTGTTTGCTGTGTATTATTATATTGTGTGTATTATATTGTTTTATATTATATATTATTATATGTTTTTAATGAAAACCTTGTCTTCCTAAAAGATAAATGGCCAGTGGAAAGGGATCAGTGCAGGAGGATGTGGAAACTATAAGGACACCCATAAGCATAATCCAATCTATCAGTTCAACCTGGACAAATCCGGACCTCTGCTCATCGAGCTCCGAGGCTCGAGGTGAGACTATATATGATCTCATTACCTCCAGTCTTTAGACATATTAATTTCTCCAACTTTCTGCCCACTTTGTATTGACATTATTGATTTGCTGTTATATTAAGTTCTTGCTTGAATTTAGATTTATAGATAGGTGAGAGAAAACGCAATGAAAAGTGTCTTAATAAGGCCACCATGAGCCACCAGAACAGCTTCAGTGTTTGGCATAGATTCTACAAGTCTCTGGAATCTACTGGATGGATAAACACCAATCTTCTAAAAGATATTTCCTCAACTGGTCTTTTAAATGATTGTGGTGATGAGGTGTTGATTTGGGTTGAGATCTGCTGTCTTTACATCATAAATCATACTCATACCATTCAGTGAGCCTTCGTGCCCTATGGCTTTGCAGCTTAATATTGATTTGCAGTGATCCTTCCCTCTAACGGGACAAGTAGTCACAAACCATGCCAGCAAAATGTCTCCCCTGGGATAACCGAGCCACTGTGTTTTCCTAATTTGTCAGCTATCTGAATTTGTAGACTTCGTTCTTCTAGGAATGCCAATTAATTTTGAGATGCATAAGCCTGGCTGTCTATTCTGTAGTGTGTGGGAGTAAAGAGTTTTAAAGTGTTATGAATGTTATTGGGCTTCCCTCAACAGGCAGTACAGCGTGGGTTTCGAGGTCCTGACCGTGTCCACCGTAGGAGATGCAGGGACTTCAGGCATCCAGAAAAAGGGCAGTGGAGATTACAGGTAATGTACAGCTGTTCTCACACAGAAAGAAGTGTACATGTAGGAGCCTGATTCAGCACTAACATTATGTTGTGGAAAAAATACAGAACAAGAACTACTGATATTGATAGTGCCTGAATGCCATGAAAGTCTCTATCTAAAGTACTGCAAACTATTCAAACTATTATGCACAGGGCAGGGGGAATGGTTGATTTTTAATGAATTCAGTTGTTTGGAATACATTAAAATATACTATACACAAATATTATTACTTATGGATGTTATATAGGCCTATGCAGTGTTATTTCAGCAGTCAGTAGAGAACCATGGGAAGGTAAGAGCAGCTAAAACAACTTTTTAATTTTTTTTTATTAACAGTCAGTTTTACTAGAAAGTAAAATACTATTCAACTAAAACAAATCCAGACAGAGACAAGAAAATATGACCATGTATACTTAGAATATTGGTTACAGCCATTATTGTCAGCAGTGAGGTTCAGCCCCTTTTGTGTGAAATTTTTTTTAATTTTTTTTAACCAAACATATGCATTGGGTTTTAAATGCTTATATTTTATACTGTAAGGGGGGATATGATCTTAGGCAGAAAGTGAATGGGAAAATAAATGAGGGACCTGCTGATATTTCCACAGAATGCGTTATGCATGCAGCTTGCACCCCGCTGCTGATTGTATATTAGTGCTTTTTAGATCACATTACCAGTGTTTTGTAAATGTAATTAAACTTTGAAACTCAGTTTATACTTTGACATAAACCATGCTGAAATATAAAGAAGTTACATCACATCTCACAGGTATTGGTTGAAGCCATTTTTTAAAAGTTTTCTGGAATCAGATATTTGTCTTAATTCTATTACTGTCTGTAAAAGCAAGGCACAGAATGGATTAAAGTCAGTTCTGGGCTTATTGTGTAATAGAAATGAACCAAATAAATATAATAAAAAAAGAACCACAGCACCATGATGTATAACCCATTCTCACCCTCTGTTCTCGTTAGGTGTGGTTTCTGCTATATGGAGCTGGATCATGTCCCTGCAGGCATCTACAATGTCATCCCCACCACTTTCCTGCCCAACCAAGAAGGGCCCTTCTTCCTAGATTTTTCCAGTGGAACTCCTCTTCGAGTGTCTCAGCTCCAGTGACAACTCCGTAGCCACTATTATAAGCTGTTACACCACAAAAGATGTCTCTCATCAGTTTCTCACTGGTACGGAAATGCCTGCTGTCCCTCTGTTCTTATTGGTTTCTTCTCTTGTCACAGTGTATAGTCAAACAGATCTGTTTACTTGGCATGCTCTGGTTGGCCTGGCTCGCCTCGTCATTGTACAGTGCTTGGAACAAGATGTTAGTCAGTAAGAAACACATGCTCCAAAATCATGCACTAAATTCTCTTGACAACATGGGTGCATACATATTTATTTTATTCCACTCAGGAGACTGCAATAAATCTGTTGAAATTTACAGTGTTGTTTGTTAAAGTACCTTAGGACTCTTGCCTTGGCAACATAAGTGTGGTGGAGCACTACTGTATGTAACTGTGTGTGAATGTGAGCATCATAACACTCATCTTTATATATATTAAATTGTGCCAGATTGCTTATTTTGCTATTTACAAATTACACCTTATTTCTGGGAAGGAAGAAGTTTTCTACCTATTTGTGGTGCTCAATTTATATTTTCTGATCACACTGAAGCCAAATAAATATCTACTTTATTACTGTAGATTATGTTTAACCTTCTAATTTGGTTTCATCCCTCAGATGCACTTATTTAAATTGAAGGAATAAAATGTGAAGGTTCAGATCACGTTATTTTATCCTGAAAATGTTTGATGTAGGTGTTGTGCATAAATACATTTTGTAACTGAGCTGCATGCAGTAGCTGCCACACGATCTTGCCTCCGTTACAGAATCAAATGGGGCAACAGATAAAAAATGAGTCCTAATTTGGAGTCACAAGATTTAGATCACAACACCAACAGCAGCTTTTTCCTTAACACCCATGTGTGCCAGATGTAATAAAATGAATGATTCACTGTTAATGGTTTTCTTCCTGAGAAGCAGAAACCCTTGCATGTTTAAGTAAAGTGCATTAATGAAAAAATTATGAATGTTGTGAAACAACCAGATTGGTTACATAATTCATCCTCCATATGTTTTCCCTTAGTCATACCATAATAACAGCAATGTTCAGCCATTTTCCTGTATTTTTCTAGTCATAATTCAATTCAGCTTTACAGAAATCTACACTACTGCTCAAAAGTTTAGACACATTCTTTATTTTTATTATTCCACATTTTATAATAATAATAATAATAATAAAGTAATCAGAATGCTGGAATAACACAAATGGAACTATGGGAATGATGATGTGATAATAAAAATCCAAAATAAATAAAAATAATTTAGTATTTTAGCATCTTCAATGTAGACACCCTTTTTGCCTCGAATTTCCAGAAATGTATTCTTGGCATTTTCTCAAGAAATTTCTAGAGGAATCCTCCTGAGATGCTTTTTAAACAGTATTAAACGATTTCCCACCTACGCTGTACACTTATTGGATGCTTTTTTGGAATATTTCACTCCAAGTTATAAATTAAAAAAAAAAAAAAAACATTACTTTGTAAATAAAATGTTATCTAATGAAAGAAATGGATAGTTTGGCACAATTATATTTTTGTCTACAACACCGATTTCAAACAATCATAAAAAGTGTTCAGATCAAAAGGTTTTTAAGATCATGAGAAAAATTTGTCAAGTGTCTCCAAACTTTTGACTTGTAGTGCAGATGTAAATTTAGACCTGTATATTAGCAAACCAGAGGAAACAGTGGCAAGAAAAACTTCCCTGACATGACATGAGGAAAAAAGACTTAAATGGGAACCCAACCTCTTCTGGGTGACCCGGATAGTGGGATACAGACATCTGCAAGGTTTGGCAAAGACTTAAGGGAAAATCCATAGAGAGGAGTGGGATGAAGTTTGTTCAGGTGCAGAAAATATCCAACGCTCTTTTGAAGAGGTTTCAATTCTCTTTGCAAAATGGCCGAATGTTGCTGTTAACTCAGTCAGACCAACTGAAAAAATAAGACAGAAAAGGTTCCTGAAAAGGTTACAGTGATCAGAATATTACTTTATTTTAAGCCAGAAAACAACTACACAAGCTACTTAAACCAGAATAACCAAGATATAAACTCACAGCTTTATGATGCTATTTCTACTATACACAAAAAAAAGTACACAAAAACAGCTACAACAAACAAATGGGGAGGGGATGGGGGGGGTCACATAAAGCCCACATGGTCTACTGATGACTGAAACTGTGCTTTGTGCCTCTATATCTAGTAGCAGCAGCTACAGTGTTACAGAATTGATTAAGTCACACAGATGTCTTAGTGTCTGCCAAAATGCCAACAATTACTGTTGATTGACAGTGCAAAACTAGGTTGTGTCTTTCTAATCCATGTTTTAATTTACAAACAAGAGCTGGAAATAATACATTACATTGTTTTCTATTACTTTTTCAATGAAAGTGGTGATAGTCCATCTTTTACAAAGACACAAATATGGCAGCATGCACATTTCAGCTATAATGATCATGCTGCTGCTGAAATGCAGATGGAGAAGCAATTAAACAAGGGCATGTGGAGAAGAGCGATCCAGCATGATGGCACATGAGCCATTATTACACTACAGAAGCAGCCAATTAAAAATCTGTTTGAATCTGGAAGTACTGTTTGTGACTGCTTCCTCTTTCATCACGTCAGTGACAACTCTGTGGTGCTCCGTGTCCAAAACCAGAGCTCCGATAGCATTATTTATATGAACAGCTCAGGAGTAACATGTACATGATCTTCTACAAAGTGGGGAATAAGACTCATCATTATCGTCCATCACTCAGTTTTTTCCTCTTATTTTTTAATCAAATATCCTTCAATGTGCTATAAGAAATTATTCCCATTTTCTTAAATGCACATATTCCTATAACTCTTCCCTAGAATTAATCTTGCTCAATGAAGAGCCGGTAAGATCCAGAACGTCTCTGGCAAAACGAATGGTGCCGACTCAGGTAAAAGAGACAGATGGACAGCTGCCTACAGCTTTCACATGGGCGAGATTGAGGGGGTAATAGCAGCTAATTCTGCCCCCATTAAGCAGTGATGTAGTGCTGGTCTAGGCCACACTCAATGGTTTATGCTCCGTCATTTTGGCGTTGTCCATCTGCCCACGTTTCAGGGACAGGAGATGGAAGCGATTCTTAATGCTGCTAATGCTGCTACTGCTGTTGTTATTGAAAACGTTGTTCAACTCATCCTCTGCTCCCTCTGCTCTGTCACCTGCGTGCACAAAAACATACATATAAAAACTGAAACAACTGTAACTTACTTCCTGTCTCTGGTGATATTCAGAGAAAGCGGGGAAGTAGACAGTTTTTGAGAGGTAGGAAATATAATGGCCTCAGCTGAAGTTCTGCTGTCATCTCTCATGTTTGCACCTATCACTTGTCACAATGATAAAGAGAATCCCCTGAGGCACAGGTGCATGCGATTCAGGAAATAAATAAAAATGAGCAAATCCATCCTCATGTAAATAGGAATGGGGGGGGGGGGGGGGGGGGTTATATATATATATATATATATATATATATATATATATATAAATAAATGAATAACATCATACTTGCTCTATTGGCACTTTTGCTAATTCTAAACAATTACGCATTTCCAGACAGAAACAAGAATATCTAGAATACTACAATAAGATAACTTGAAGGTATTATAAATGTCTAGAAATTGGTTTAACAAACATATTTGGTTTACAGTAATCTTGTAATAAGAAATACTAGATAAACCGGATTATATTCAAGATATTTTCATTTGCTAAGATGTCAGGTTTGTTGCAGTGTAATGAAGATGGTCAATATTGTAGAAGACAAAATCTATGATTCTTTAAGGAAGGCATCATGACAAATGACCACAATAACAAAATTAATTTGTCTCCTCACCCACCCTTGCTTTCTAGAAGAAAAAGAGGATGATAATCTTAGGAAAATGAATATACAGATATACAGGTACTTTTCCTACATGTATGTATCCACACAGGAAACATGGATCTTCTTTTCATTTGTCAGCACACACAGGCACACCTAAATAAACCATTTTTTTATAAACTCACCTCTTTCCATGTCACACTCGGGTGAAGAGGCTCCACTGCATTCACTTCGAGGTCCAAGGATAGGTGAAATCAGGCCAAAGTCAGACAGTGAAACTGTGCTGGGGAGTTCCAGGCTACATGGCCGTGACGAGGGAGAGGAGGAGGATGAAGATGTAAATGATGGTGACGAGGAAGATGAGAAGGGGCACTGTAGTTGTAAAGGGCTTTTGCCTCCAGAGTTCACGCTACATGTGGACTGTGTTTCTAAATCCTCCTCAGACATAGCACTGTTACAGCAGTTCTCATCCTCAAACGTCTCTGATGCCACTGGAGTGAGACAGTATGGAGAAGGGTGAGTCTTACTGCCAGCTCTCTGTCTGGCACTAGCAGAAACATACATAACATGCACAAAGTTTACACCAACTATCCATCCAAACAATGCCACTGTACCTTAAGGAATAAAAACTAGACACAAATAACAGCTTTTAAATCCTGACCTTGTGACAGTCATCCAGATGCCACTTAGTTCATAAACATTGTGTGCCAGAGGCTTTTATCGTTCTTTAGCCTTCCTTATGCCATTATAATAAAAATACCTCATAGGCAGAGTCAATTACAAAGCATTCAAGAAAAATCTAACCTGGAAAAAGAAAAACTTTGTTTTTGTTGATTAATTGAAAATTCTTATACATTAGTCTTTCTCTAAATATGTAATTCTTCCAGAGCATAAGGGCAGAGTTTTACCCTTCAAAAATGTGGCACGTCTCACTCTTTCTGTTTTGAAAAATGTTTGCACACTAAAATTATAACTGATATTTGCAGTACTCCACTGTCACAAAAGGTGTACTAAATCTGCTATCAAATTAATAGCAATATTTAAAATAATTAGCAACAACACCACCACCACCAATAATAATTCAACAACTTTTCAGAAACTCACTTATTATATTTGTGGCACTAGCAATCATTTCATAAACTAATCTCTACTCACTGGATATACCATCAGAGTCCATCTTGAAGTTGGTGATGTCGTCTCCAGTGACCCCATCACCCTCTGACCCCACTCCTCTCTCCCGAAAGCCAATGGCTAAGGAGCGCCGGCGCTCGTGGATCTCATCTGAGATCATTTCAAGGTTTTTCAGAGCTGTCTTATATTCCCCTTTAGAGTGTGTCAACTTGGCCTGCAGGTCATCCACATTTGTTTTCAGTTGCTATAATGATGGAGATATAATAACACACACACACACACACAGACACACACACACAGAAAGAGAGAGTCACACAAGGAGCAAAGTTACTCAGTAAATGATCATCACAAAACGTAGGGACCAAGATTTAGGCATGCTCCAAGCAACAGTACACTGTGTATATACTATATGGAAACAATCCTACAAAAGCTTACCTCTAGCTGTAAGTAGTACTTTGCCTTCAGTTCAAAATAAGGCCTGAGACAAAGAGACAGTGAGACAGAGAGAGAATATATCTATGAATAGAACTGTAGCTAATGCCATAGCAACAATTTGCCTTGCCTGCTAGGTTTAGTGAGTGCTGGGAGGAAGATTACACGCTTGTCACTCTGCCTGCACCGTAAAGCTGCAGCTGGTCAGTTATGAAACTGTGTATAGTATAGTATAGTATAGTATAGTCTATTTTATTTATATATATATATATATATATATATATATATATATATATATATATATATATATATATATATATATGCAAAGCAGGAAGTACAGTGTGGCAGAGGGAAATTACACTCCTGATTACATGCCCAGAAAATATACTTTAAGCAGAAAATGCTATAAAAAGCTTTTTCTAAAAAGCTCTACAATCTCTACTGAAACACCTACATGCTCAAGTAATCAGATACTTTTATCAATAGGTGCTGATTAAAGCATTCGAAAGCATTCCTATGTCAACACATTTTTAGTATGAAAGTCCAGTTTGGGAAATTATTTAGAAAGTCATTAGAAATATCAAAGACAAACTGTGCTGCTCGAGTACTTTGGAGACTGACATTTTTAACCATGTGTATCAGAATGCTCACTTGGACTTGCTGATGGTGCGTTTAAGCTTCTTCTCCAGCTGCTTCATGTGGCTCATAGCTGCATTGTATCTGGCTGCTGTCTCTTTATGTAGCAGCTCGCTGCGGGTCTTCGTCTGTTCCGCCTCCATCACCTTCAAATGCAGCACATTTACAACAACTTTACTGCAATTTGCACTGCTGTGTAACTTGCCACTTGTTGTACTTTGAGATGTTGTGTTTAACATCATCCGGCTGTGGTTCAGGTGGTAGAGGTGTTAAAATGTGTTAAATGTGTTAAAATATGACCATGGAAATAATTCAGGGCAAATTATTAACACAAATATGACTTCGCCAAAAGTTATGAGATAGACAGTTAACCTCTATAGCCTCAGTAAATCTATTCTTTATTTTTGTCAACTATGTGCCAATGTAAATATTTTAAAGGTTCCATTTCAACAATATATAATCTGCTCATGTCTAGTGATGCTGACTGCATTGAGACACCGTATTACTCACTCTCTGAGTGGCATGGTTCAGCATCTCTTGCCAGGCCGAGTCAAAGTGCCGCTTGTCTTCCTCCATCAGCCTCTGTTCAGC